>NC_056729.1:714311502-714611502 GCF_019279795.1 Protopterus annectens
ACTACTGCCATATTTTGGTGAACACATGGGGAGGAGTGGTGAGAACAAAGGGCAGAACTCAAAACTGGTAATGACTGGCTACCAGCTGAAAGCACAGAAATCTCCTGGACTGCTTTTCTATCTTTATATGATGGTAGGCCACTAACTGTACCTTTATGATTGAGAAGCTGGATCATTTTTGGAAAAGGTCTGATAAGAAGTACAGGATGGATAGAAGAGGGGTTGAAAATGGATCTATTCCCTTGGAAGAGGCCCATATGGAAAACCTTTTCCATTTGCTGAAATAAAACTTTCTAGTATTTGGCTTTTGTGAGAAGATAAAATGTGGACCACCAATGCAGAAAGCCTGGCATCTCTGGCCAGTGTTAGATTTGGGGGAACCATGCAGTTAATTTTAGGATCTTCAGGTCTTGGTGAGGCTGCCCAGATGGATGAGTCATTGAGATTTGGATGACTGTAAAACACTGAGGGCAGATGTATTAGATGTGGCCAGAGCAAAGCAAAACAAACGTGCTGGGGCCTAAAGGGGGGCAATGAGGATTACTCTGGCCTTGCACCTTCTGGCTTTCTGAAGAAATTTGGTTATAAGGGGAAAGGAAAAAGGGCATAAGGGAGAACTTGGGGCCAAGTCTGGACTACAGCGTCCCTTGGTGCTTGACCCTGTGGAGGGATCTGGCCAAAGTAACTGCTGAACTTACTTAGATATGAAGCAAAAAGATCACAGCTAGGTTTCCCTAGTGACTGAAGATTTGTGTCGCCACTGTCTGACTAAGGGACCACTTGTGAGGAAGAAAAATAGATCTGCTCAGCTTGTCTGCTAGAACATGGGAAGTCCCCAGAATGTGCATTGCAATTAGAAAGCACTGGGAAGACAATGCCCTCTACTACACTCTCATAGCTTCCTGGCAAAGTGAATATGACTGGGTTCTTCCCTGCTTGTTGATATACCAGACTATGGCCATGTTGTCTGTCTGGATGGAGATTACACTCTTGAGCAGGGAGTCCGGAAAGACTGCAAACACTGAAAAGGTCAATCACTAACTGATGTGACTCATGCAAACTGATGTGAGATGAATCTATGCATGTAGTGGGTAAGACATTAGGACAATTGAACTGACAGAGTGCACTGTAGAACTCTCATGTAATATCTTGCTTGAGAGACCAGAGTTATTTAAGAGGCATTAAGTCCAGCAGCCTGAGAACAAATCTTGGAGGGGGAGAGGGGTGTTGATGGACATGAGAAGCTACTTGATGCAGAGATCATATTCTGGATTGTGGGAATTTGGTTATCTGATGATTTGTGTCCAAGTGGCATCCAATGAATTCTATCTGTTGTGTTGGTATTAACTGACTCACTCCATTGTTGACTACTGGTGCAGATTCTAGTTGACTGGATAGTATGTGTGGAATCCTTCTATTTTTCTGTGGTGAGGGGAGCAAAAGGAATAGTTCAGCCTCTGGTGATTATCCTCAGCACCCATGTATCTTGTGTGATGCCGCACCAGCCTTGAGGGTGCAGGGATAAGCGCCCCCGACCACTTCCAGATTATGGCAGTTAAACAACCCTTCAGGAGTGCTGATAGGGTTTCTCAGTGAAAGGACTGGGAAACTGTTGACTCTGCAGTCTATCTCTGCTTCTGGGGTTATGTCCATTAAAGTTACTCCCCCCTCTGCTCCAGAGGGGTTTGTATCTATGGATTTCCTAATTTATTTGTTCACTCCTTTCTGTTTACTAGAAAAAGTAATTTGAAGCATGGAAAAGCAGATTCCAAAAGCAGACAAGCTCTTGTCTTTTTACTTGCTCCTAGTGAGCATTTCTTTCATCTTCAATTTGAAGAGAGTCAAAACAACAAAAGGGTTATTAATAAAGGATGTCTTGAAGCCTTCCTCAAAGTCAGATAAATGCATCCAGGCAAGCCAGTGGATGGTAATGCTCTGTCCAAACCATCAGCTGCACTGGAGAGTAGACACACACAAATAAGCTGGACATAGATTGTAGGACAGACAACTGGGACTGCTCTGATTCCTGGACATCTGTTGGTAAGTTACCCGAAAGGTACTTGGTCAGCTCCTTCATCAAGTCCATCTGAAGACAAATCATATGGGCAAGATAATTCAGTGCTCTACGTGCAAAGGTTGGTGAAGCATATGACCATTTCCCAAACCTGTCCAAAGCTCTGGACTCCCTGTTAGGGGATGGACAGATGTACTCTCTTCTGAGAGTTTCTTCTTTGTGACAACTGCAACAACCATGGCATCTTGTTTGGGATCCTTGCTCCAAAATCAGATTTGAGAGATTAAGGGATACGACTGGAACTGAAGTCAGGAGGACTGCCAGATCAGATGTAGAAGCTCTGGGAAGGATCGGATCCATGTGCTTCTGATGTAATGGTCAGATTGTAATAGGAGATAACAATGGAAGGGCAGATGGAACTGTACCCGGGGCACCCAAAGGGGATGGCGCTATGAGGACCCTTAGATGAATCTGCATCTGAAGGAACATCCGCATCATCCTGTTGACAAAACGTCTGTAGGGTTCCTTGTCAAACAGAAGGACCTTAAAGATGAAGCCACCAAAAGCGGTTGGGATGAACTCCTCTCCTTCAAGAAGGGAGAGTGGAACCTTAGATTCACCAGCTTTGCTGAGGAATGGGGAGGAGGCATCGGAGAACAGATCATAGTGATTATGGGATCTAACTGCTTTGGCATTTTCAGTGATGGACCTGAGATTTCCATAGGATCCAGTGACCACTTTCTGGATCTTTCCACTATCTTTTCTATTTCTTTCTCCTTTTTCTTCAATGTTTGACTTTCTCAGTTCTCTGAGAAGGAGAAGGAGTCACCGAAGATGAAGAAGGAGCTGAAGTTTCCTCTTGGCTGGAAAGTAGGCCCTTTAAGACTAACTTGTCTCTGCAACCCTAAAGAACTCTTGCACCAAAAGAGGCAAATGCCTCACAATCAGTATCTTAGTGTGTAACCACCAGGCAGTAGACAAACAGAGAGTTAGGGTCCTATTGCAGGATTCTACAAACCAGTGACCTTGTAACATAATTAGAGAATCAACAAGACACCAGCACTGACAAAACAAAGACAACCAGCTACAAAAAAACCCTATTGCTTAGGCAATTAAATACATGAACAACAATAGTGATAAAGAGAGTATAAAAGAAAGACAGGGAAAGTTTAATTTATTTATTTATTTATGTTTTTATTTATTTTGAAGATTGGGGAGGATTTTAGGGTAAGAAAATAAGAAGGGTGCAAGCTAAGGAAATTATCCAAAAAGGATAGCTCAAAAAACTGCCAGAAATCACTCACCTTTACATAAAGTTAGAGCCCTTGAAAACCAAGTCTGTCAAGATCAAGTGGCAATTGAGATCTGAGGTATTTTGTAGAACAAAGGGAATTATGGGTATGGGGAAGAGTCAGAGTCCTGGATCCAAAACTTATGAAAGGCACCAATGATGGATCTGGTTAAATCCGACAGGGGTTGGATGCTGGCAAAATGGTTAAAGTATTTACCTTACAGACACATTGTGCAAGGTTTGATTCTCAAAGAGGATAATTGGCTAGGCTTAAATGGCCTACATGGGCAGTTAGCCTAGCATGACTTTTTATGTGGGAGGTTGGTGTAATGGTAAAGATGTTTACCTTACAGACACAAGGTGCAGGGTTTGATTCTCATGTAGGGTAACTAGCTAAGCTTAAAATAGCCCACGAAGGCAGGTAGTCTAGTACTAATCTATAAACCTATGATCAAAGGTTGAATTGGATGAAAACAGACATCGGATCAGTGTAGTTCCCTATCCCCCCAAAAAATCATCAAAAACACCTTGCAAGGCTCAGTCTTAGCCCCCATCCTCTTCAATCTATTTATCAACTCACTACTAACTGACCCTAAATTATCCAACCACATTCTTTATGCAGACAACCTTGACTTCTATAAATATAGACATAATTACAAACCAGAGCTATGTATGCTTTGGCTCACTGTATATGACTTAGATGCTCAGTAAACAATTCACTATGAAAACTAAAGGCATGCTATTTTGATTAATCTACAAATTAAATCAACTACCCACTCCCTATTCTACAACAACAAACCTATACAATGGGTATTCTTCAAATAGCTAAGATGTTTTCTTAGATCCCGTTCTAAATATGTCTCCATAAATTACAGATGCAAAAGATAAAATACAATGAATGCAGCAAAAACTCCCACCTCCTTCCTCCTAAAGGTACAGACTGCATATGTATACATATCCTGCAATCACAGCTAGAGAATGCCCTATTAATGCTCACATTTGCCCCCTCAAAAAAAATAAAAATTACTCATCTGCATTATCCACAAAACCCAATATATTGGCAGTACTTCCCCAGTAATAAGGAGGCTGACAGTAAAGCAAACCCCTTATCAACACTGGTCTCAAGCCAACAGTGACTACAGACTACCTTTTTTTTTTTTTTTTTTTTTTTTTTACAGACCATGCATTATCCATCCTAGGGTCCAAGCTTTGTGACTCAGTCCCAAGTTAAATCAGTATAATCTTAGATCACAACAACTTTAGAGTAGCACTATTATATTTACTTTAAAATAAATCCTCTTGTACAACCCCACCAATAACCACAAGTTATCTCATACACCTATTAAACTGACATAACCTTATAGACTACATCCAGTTGAAATGAAGCCCCCTGCTCACCTTACTAAAGCATACTAACCCTAACCCTGCATCTTAGATTAAAAAAAAAAAACATTCCCATAACAATACCACTATTCAGACATATTTCAGCTGAATGTGATTTGTAGTGCATCAGAAATTGAAATTTGTTTTCTTTTTCTACGTATGATGTGTCAATGAGCTGTATTAGCAATATAATGGCTGGTTCATAGGAAGTTACTAGGCTACTGGGACTGAGGCCCTTATAAGCCTAACTAAGAGTTTGGCTTATGTTTGACAAGTCAACACCCAAAGCCCTTGTCTAGCAGGGACACAGGTGGCATCCCAGGGATGTATTTTCTGTTTCTCATCCAGTAATCCAGGTTGCGCTTAAAAGGTGTTAATGTGGTACTCTGCTTGATGTGGAGAGGGAGTCTGTTCCTATTGATGGCACAGACCAGGTTGAGGTAGCTCGTGAGGGTTACGTGAGTAGAGCTTGACTTGCGGATGTGCAGCACTCCCATCAAGGCAGGGTCTGAGATTGCTCTTTATGCCAGACAGAGGTCACCTCTGAGGAGTCTGTATGAAATGGAGTAGTGGGACAGGGATTTTAGCCTATCTGTGTAGGGTAGATGTTTGAGGCCCTAGATTCTCCTGGTAAGGAACCTCTCTGGTCTCTCTAGCTGCTGCATGTGTTTTGCAAGGTACATGCCAAAGGGAGCATTGTACTCAATAATTGGCCTTATAAGGGAAGAATACAGGGATGTTATCACCTCTTTTTCCCTGGATGAGATATCCTTACTTATGAGGTGGGCCCATGTAGAAAGCTTTCTGTATAACAGAAGCAACATGGTGGTCAAAAGTCAGGTTGCTATCAAACTGGGTTATTGATGTCTTTTGGTTGCTGTTTTGTGTGTCGACCAAGTAATGTAACAATCAATCATTATATAATCATATACATATAGGGCATATTTTAATGCTTTGAACCTTTTCGATACTTTGTAGTTAAACATGTACTTGATTTGTTTATAATGTTTGGTGCTGAAATTCATATGCTCAATGGCACATTCCAATGTAGTAATGAATTGTAGATTGCAGAATATCTTGATCCTTTATATACTTTATAAGTAATCCTAAAGTCTGTCTTGGTATATTTATATATATATATATATATATATATATATATATATATATATAGTTCATGCTCTACTGTTTTGCACTATTTTGATATCTTGTAATGTTTGCTGTTCAACTTTCCTTTTTTATTTTTTTAATTACTTGGTTACAAAACTTGCACTTCTTATTTCTGTTTTAATCCCAAGGCTGTGGCTGAAAGAGGCCCATCTGGGATCAGTCTACTACAATGGTACACACAAAGGAAAGAAAGAAAGAAAGAAAGAAAGAAAGACAATCATATTGAATTCAATGGGAAACAGAAGCAGCTTGAAGGTGAGACTACAGAAGACAAAATAAAGTCTCTTTTTTCAAACAAGGCTACCTACAGGTGACCAAAAAAAGCAATAGTAAAATATAAGGCTTTCATCAGATATTAGACTTTTCATAAAGCCTTTAAAAACACTCAGGATTTTTTTGGCCGATGTTCATTTTATGTGATTTATAGTGGTCCACTTGCACATAACAGTACTTTAATTTCAATGCAAAAAGTTTAATGACAGGTTGTTCAAAACATTTGCAACACTACAGCAGCATTAATCCATGCCTGGGGATGACTTTATTGCATCCCTGATTTGTAGCCTGCATCTTACTCACTTCCTTAAGTGCTACATGGGTGTCCGCTGTAATCTTCGGTAAATAAAAGTCAAGTTAAAAATAAGTGAAATGGCCTGCTTTAATTTCAATCTACATGAGCAAACTGATGCTTCAAGATGCTACAGGTTCAGCTCCCCTCCTAAATCTATTGCATTGCTTACAGCCAGATGGAAATTACGGACAGCATGTACATTATGTACAAGCATATAAATTGTTTCTATGTAAAAAGACAGTCACAGAATTATCAACAAGGTATCTAGTGCAGAGGCCTAAAGCTCTGAGCTGTTAATAAACAGCTCCCTGTGCTAAGAGTACAGGGTTTGATTCCATCCACCTTATGTGACTCTGAGCAAGTTACTTAACCAGCGTTTCTGAGTACTCCTTGAAAAGGCACAACTATACCCAGTGGCCTTACCCAGTCAACAAACAGGTACATTAAATTACATTTTTATTACATTATTTTATTATAGAGGTTTAAACATAAAGCACAATCACATAAACCAATACTTGATTTATGCAATACTTGAGAATGTCTGCATCCTTCTCAGAGCCAAAAATGCCCTTACCATTTTAGCAATTTCTTTTTTCTCTTCTTTTTCTCGAGCAGTTCTCTCTTTCTTCATTTCTTCCTCTGTCTTTTTCTCTTGTGCTTCTATCAATGTCTTTTTCTTTGTTAATTTCCATGCTTTAAAGGATGCAGTTGCTTCTTCTTTCTTATTTATTTCTTCCTTAGAAAGAAAAAAAAAAGTTAAGACTTTCAGCAGCTGAGGTATAAGATGGGTGTTTTACTTCCCTCTTTGTCCCAGTAAGCTTATAATTTCACAGTGAATTTCATACCAGAGCTGCCAGAGAACAAAATCAAAAAGTTTCAAAATTCTCACAGAAGTCCTACTAAATACCACTTACATGACATCAGTGGTAGTATCAACAGCAGACTTGGATGTAATTCATATTAGGTATTTGACTTCTGTTACACTTCAAAAAGTATTAGCTAATTTCGTACCACAGAGCTGCTTGGGTACAGTACAGTTTGCATATGCTGATATAAATGAGTGGTTTACAGCTCAGTCTGTATGTTGCAGCTTAGCACAGAAGGGCTAGGTACTCGGTGAATTATGAGGAGGCACAGAGGGATTCTGCCTCCCTGCAATACTATCTACAGTTAAATGAAATTATACACTTTTATATACCAGTGCTCAGGTACCACAGTCCCAAAATGCTGGAGCCAAAAAAACAAACTCCAAAATCTCCAAACTCTGAAAAGCACCAAATTAAGACATACTAGTGCGTACGTCAAAGTTGTAGCATAATACACTAGGTTAGAGTTGGGTACAAGGGATTTAAACATTTTGTTGCTTCATAGGATCATAGGAAGTTACTAGGCTAATGGCCCTGATGCCCTTGCAAGCCTAGCCAAGAGTTTATCCCCCAAAAAAGAAACCTCAGTCAGCACCTATCGCCCCTGTCAGTGAAGGACAGAGGTGGGACCCCTGGGACAAATGTGTGGTTTCCCATCCACTCATCAAGGTTGCACTTGAAAAGGGTCAGCAAGGTATTTCTGTTTGACCTGTATGGGAAGTCTATTCCAGAGATAGTGCAGCCTCTGGGAGACAAACCTGTCTCTGCAGCAGGTTTTGTTGATGTTGCATATTAGATTTAGGCCTTTCGAGCAGGTAATGCGTGAGGAGTTAGACTTATGGATATGGAGCATCTCTAGTAGGGCAGGGTCTGAAATTTCCTTGTAGGCGAGACACAGACCACCTCTGAGCAATCTGTACGAAACAGAGTACAGTGATAGTGATTAGCCTGTCCGCATAGGACAGATGTTGGATGCCATGGATTCTCTTTGTGAGGTATTTCTGTGGCCTTTCCAGTTGGTGCCGGTGTTTGGAGAGGTACATACCAAACGGGGCATCATACTCAATTACAGGACTAATGAGGGAGGAGTACAGAGAAGTAATAACCTCCTTTTTTTCTGGATCCAATCCCTTTACTTATGATATGAACCAAGTAAAAGGCTTTTCTGACCACTGCCGCTACATGATGGTCAAATGTGAGATTGCTGTCAACCTGAGTACCCAGATCTCTCATCTCAGGTTGTGTGCTTTTGGGGTTGCTACTGATGTAGTAATCAGTAGGAGCCATGTTTTGCCGAATGGTATGATCATACATTTTTTTTAGATTTAACTTAAGGCCATGACTTTGACACCAGCCATTTGTTGCTGTGAGATCCTCTTGCAGTATGTTAACATCATTTGGGGAGTCAATGACAGCACCCAATTTACAGTTGTTAGCAAACTTGGTCAGCCACAGGCCTTTTGTCTTTGCCTGGACCTCTGAGAAGTAGATGCCAAACAGTAGGGGTCCTAGGACAGATCCCTGGGGAACACCACTAGTGACAGGTCTGCTGTTGGAGGTGGAGGCACCTATTTTAACCTTGTGGGTCCTATTGGTGAGCCAGCTGGCCACCCACCTGATGAGATAGGGATTTACACCAAGTTGTGTAAGCTTTAAGATTATACTCGAGTGGGGGATTGTGTCAAAGGCCTTGGCCAAATCAAGGTAAGCTCTGTGTTCTGACTTTCCCTCATCCAGGGCCTTGGTGATAGTCTCAAAGAAGTCAACCAGGTTCAACAGGCAAGATCTGCCCTTGACAAATCCGAACTGGGTGGGGTCAAGTGCTTGGAGATTGCCTAGGGTAATGGTATTCAGGTACAAGGGTGACAATACTTTACAACAAATCCAGAATAATGAAAACATATCAGTGGTCACAGGAGAGATGCCAGTTCCCTACAGGAACTAAATAGTATAAAACTGTGGAGTACTGCTAGTCCTAGCTCTACGCATCTCCTTCATCCATTAATTAATATATTTTTTCTGAAGTCGCATTCTGAGATGCTAAGCTCTTATTTTATAGTACAAATGTGAATAAGTCCTTTACAATTATTCTCACTATGCAGTAATTCTAATGGAGGGCCTCACAGTCCCACCAGCAATACTGCTGCACAGCAGTCTGGGAAGACATTTGGTCACAACTTATGGGTCCTGTAAAATATATCAATAAAAGTGATTTTCTTTTATTTTTATTTATTTCTATTTATTAGCCAGGTTAGTGGACAGATTTGCAGGCCCTTTTCAGTCATCACCAGGATGCAACAAATGTGAGATGGCATATAAAATAAAAATGGTGATTATAAATCCAGGGAGGTAGAATAAAAAGTGGTTAGATAAAGCAGAATACACTCAAAAGCAGAAAATCATTTAGTACATCACAAATACTACTTTAATTATTACATAAAGTTTAGAATATTACAGATACATACAAGTTCACTGATACAGTCTTCAGAATTCTGGAAACTAAAGAAAGCTGCTTATAGAATTTAAAGAAAAGAAATGTGAGCATTACAGCACATCAAGCTGACTGCAACACTAGGCATACTATATTTCTAAATGACAATTTTAATGTTACAAATAAATTAATTAGATAATTCAACTTACTTTAAAGAAGAAAACAGATGTTCAATATGTATAAAGGAGCTACATCACAGAAGTCAGTACAACATTCTGTTGCAAACTTTAGACAGGAAAGCAGACAAAGACAGAATGAGGGAAATACTAAGAACATTGGACTTGCACATTATTGTTTATGAACAGGGTTTGTAAGTATGTGCTAGACATGTCCCAGTGTATCATCACTCAACAATGCCTGTAGGCTATACATTTGTAATCCGTGTCTGTGAGGGAAATATGGCACTCCTGTTACCTTCTGACTAGTTTTTAAGTAGGGGTTTAAGGGGCATCAGCCCCACTTACAAATGGCATGCAAGTGTAAGTGCTATTATATTACTATTAAAGTGTCATGGAGTTTGCCGGTAAGTCAGTAGAAGTTATTCTACTAGTAAAAAGTTTCCTTATTACACTGATGCTGTACCGCAGTCAGTATTCTCGGCAAACACCCAAACATATTCCAGTACTTACTCTAAGATTAGTTATAACAGTGTTGTAACAACTGCTGGTAGTTATAAAATAAACTATATTCATACAAAACAAACACATTCTCAAGTAATAAATAAGTATCTGAATTTTCTAGCATTCTTTATATGACATGAATATAATAAACCAAATCAGGATAGCCTAAATTAAAAACAACATTTTAACAATAAAAATACAGTAGATGTTCAAATTCCTCGCTGTTGCAGTACCTTTAGGCTACACGGGCTGTGTCCTGCCCATGATGCAACAACCGGCCACTTTCCAAAATCTTTAGCTCCTCCCACACTTCCACTCTGTTTGGTCATCTCTGAGTAGGGAAAATCAGTAGTCAGTATGGAAAACCTTCAGGACTTTCTTTCCCAAAAGTTAAGTAGTGGTATACTCATCCAGAACTTAACAAATAAGAAATAATCACCAAAGTTTTTCTTGAGACTTATGACTGCACCTCTGCTGACCTAAATAGTAAGCAATTCTACACCTTTTTTATAAAAATGCATATAGCTAGCAATCCCAGTGTCATAAAAAACTATAGAGCAAAATAAAGAAACATCTTTATTTACTTAGTAGATTCTAAAACCCAACTTCTTAAGGATAATTTTAAAAGCATTACAAAACTAAAGAGCACTATCAGGTCCACTGAAGAAGTCCATAAACTTAGGATGGCCTCTGAAGCCAAAAATAATTATAAATGCTTCTTTAGCTAAGTTACAAAACTGAAACAAAACACTATACAATGTTCAGAAAGTATTCAGAATAGGGCTTCCTATTCTGACCCAAATGACATTGCCAATATCCTTATGGACAAATTTAGTGCCAACTTCACTCCAGTTACTTTTATTCAAAGCCTCAAAATATTTGAATCCCTTAGTCCCTCAAATTATCTCTAAAAATCATTTACTGAAAATGGTAACCAAGACCAAAAATACATCCTCCTTGGGACCTGACACTATATCTGGTTGTTTAGGTAACAGTACTAACCATGCCCTTGCAACCACTCTCTTCAAACAGTTTAAGTTTAGCTACTGGTTTTGTACCTGATGAGTGGTGCACAGCAGTGGTGATGCCTCCCCATAAGGGAGGCCATACAACACATATTTGTGATTACAGACCAATCAATATTAAAAGTCTCATCTGCAAAGCCATGGGATGTATTATAACTAATCTCATACACTGTGATGTCAAGAATCTTGTTACTTGATCCCAACAGTTTGGCTATGTGAAGGGTAGATCCTGTCTATTTCATCTGGTAAATTTCTCAAAATGTTTACAGATGCTGTAGATGGCAGCCATGCAGTATATCTTAACTTGATAAAGGCCTTCAACACCATTCCCTACACTGGCACATACAAAAGCTAACTGTTTAAAAACCTACCCATATGTGCTAAGATGGATGGCAAACTGGCTGAAAGACAGAACCCGTACAGTGCAAGTTGTAGGTGCCTCATCATAAAGTATGAAAGTGACCAGCTGTGTCCCTCAGGGCTGAATGCTGAGACCTCTCCTTTTTGGTATTTACTTCTCAGATATCCATCCAACAAAGTCTGCAGATGACTGCAAACTGGGGGTTGTTGTTCAGCCACCCTATGACATCCAAACCAAACAAAATGAATTATTTCTAATAAACTCTTGGGGTACTAAAAATTGGATTAAACTAAATGCTAAATTGTGTAGCATTATCATTTTTTTTGGGTTGAAAAATCCCTCCCCCATGTCATCAGTTCATGGGTATATACTGGGATAATGACCACTAGGGCCTTTATAAGCCTAGCTGTGCAACACAACCCAAATGTATCCCTGTATATCATGGGTGTTTATTAGGATTGGGGGTATGTTATTTGGTAAGTTTCTAGAGGTCATATGGGGTAGTATGTTAGCTTGGGCATTACTGTCTTCCTCTGTCTATCAGAGACATGGAGGGGAGACCAGGGTAAATTTCCAATTTCCTATCCATTGGTCAAGGTTATGCTTAAATAGGGTTAGGAATGGACTGGGTAGCCTGTCCTCTGAAACACATGGCTGTCTCAACAACATGTCTCATTTATGTCACAGGCAAAATTTAAATCCTTGGATCTGGTGGTTCTGATGTTCATTTTGTGGATTTGCAAAAGGTCCATCAGAGCTGAATTGGAGGACACCTTGTATACCAGGCATAGATTGCCTCCCAGTAACCAGAAGGAGACAGAGTACACAGATAGGGCTTTAAGGCGATACAAATAGGACAATATGTTTTTACCCTGTATTCTCAAGGTAAGGAACTTTTGTGGTCATTCCAAGTGTTACGTATGTCTGGTCAAGTACATGCAGAAGGGGCATTATACTCGGGTTTGATAAGGACCGAATAAAGTGGCAATGTGACTTTCTTGGATGTAGGTGCCATGGTCTTACTTTTAAGTTGGGCAGCACAGAATAATTTTCTTACTACCTTGACCACATGTTGGCCAAAGACCAGATAACTGCCTACATATGTTCCCAGATTCCTGAATACTGGGTCAACTCTTAGGTGGTGTCTTACTGATGGAGTAATTAGCCTGGGTGGCAGTTTTCCCAAAAGGCACTATAATGCATTTCTTGGCATTGAGTTTTTTGTCTGTGACTTTGGCATATTGTCTAGACAACACACCTCTACAAAATGAAAATGTACTTAGGGGTCTAGGTGCTTGGGTTGATAATTCCCTGGCTTTTGACCATCATATGACAATGTTTGTCAGTAAATCTAAGGAGGTAATCACTCCCTTACACTTGAGATTGATCACTCCCTTACACTTGACATTGATTATATCTATTTACTTATTTATATTACATTTGTTGACCGGGCTAGTCTAGCTGGATATATTTCCATTTTCAGTAGAGGCCCGGGGGAGAAAAGCTCCACACAGATATACAAAAGTATAGAAATATTGTTACATGGTAAATAAAGGATTAATAAACAAAATAAAACAGGTAATTGTTACATTCTAGACATAAAAACACTTGAGGAAAGCTACAGTAAACATAATATTACTTAAGAAAGCTAAAACAAATGTAATACAGTAAGAATTATATACAATTGTTCACATCAGGTAGAAGGATTTAAACAATAAGTTGATTAGAGTTTAAATAGTGTCAGTCTTACTTAAAAGACTAAGCATTTAAATGTTTGGAAGTTTATTTACAAGAGGAAGAAACAGAGGTGAAGAGGGTGGTTAGTCAGGGTTACTACAAGGGCATAACCAGTGCATTTGGAGGTGTTTTTTAAGTTTTTGTTTAAAGAGTGGCAAGGATGTAATTAGAGTTAGTTCATTGGGTGACAGGTTCCAGTTTTTTCCTGCTGTGTTGGTAAACAGAGTCACCAGCCGTATTATTAGACTTTGTTATGGTAGCAAGGAGTTTGCTAGAAGAACGCAGGGAGTTCAGATTATTATATGGGATTAAGAGCTTTGAGAGTATAGGGGTGTTATTGGGTTGGTAAAATATCTTGTGGGCAATTGTGAGTTGGGGGATTATCAGATGGTTTTGGAATTCCAGCAACAGTGGTGGGTTCTGAAGGGATTGCCAGTAGCGAATCTGGCAATGTTATTATAGGAAGTTGCTAATTTGTTAAGGTTAGTTTTCTTAAGGTTGGTAAAAATAGGTGAAGCATACAGAAGGGTTGAGATTAGATGGGAGTGAGTGATTTTGACTCTGGCTGCTGGGGTTAAAAAAGGTTTTATTCTATATAAGGAGTCTATTTTTCTGTTGACTATTTTAATGGTGTTATTTATATGGTAATCAAACGAGAGGTTATTGTCAATGGTTATTCCTAAAAGTTTAGTGGTAGAGTCTTGGAAAATAACAGTGCCATTATTTGAAGAGAATGAGAAATCTAAGGGGGAGGACCTAGTAGTGGGTGTAAATAGAAGGGGTTTTGTTTTTTTGGCATTAAGAAGGAGGCAACGTTTGGTAAACCATGTTTCTACAGTGTTGAAAACATTTTGAGTAAGAGAATATAGTTCAGATGGAGAGGTTGCTGAGCATATTAGTGTGGAATCATCTGCATATTGAATACAGGTGGCTTGAGGAATTGCTACATGGAGATCATTAATAAATAATGAGAAAAGAAGTGGTCCAAGAATGGAGCCCTGAGGGACCCCGATGGTGACAGGTAAAAAGGATGAAATTTGATTTTCCCAGAGGACTGCCTGCTGCCTGTTGCTGAGGTATGATCTAAACCATTTAATGGCCAGAGAGTCAAAGGAAAGAGATTCAAGAATATTGATTAAGAGGGTATGGTTTACCATGTCAAAAGCTTTAGAGAGGTCAGTAAAGAGTGCAGATGAGAGGATGTTTTTGTTACGGTTTCTATTGATTGTATCTGTAAAGGATAGAAGGGCAGTAGTGGTACTATGTGATGGCCTAAAGCCAAGTTGACAGTTTGCTATTAAGTTATGTTGAGAGAGATGATGTAAAAGTTGTGTTATTAAGTATAGTGTTCCTTTCAGGCTATACCTCATTAAACTTATCAAACAATCAGAAAGACCCTAAAGGTCCTTAACCAAAAGATCAGAGGCTTAAAGTCCCTGAGCTATCAAGAGAGGTTGTAATCTGTATTCCTTTATTCAGTGTTTTCTACAAACTTTCAAGGGGAGATCTCTGTATTGCTAACTGTGCCATCAGAGATACCACTGTTCTGGACCTCCTGTATTCTCATACATCCAATGGGTTCATCAACACTAGAACCATGGACTTAAATCTTCGCCCAAAGATAAATAAAACATGATGGAGAGGTTACAGTACATCTCACTCTGACTGCTTTTACTGATATAGTTGTCTAACCCTTTTTTCACAAATGTTGCTTGTGCATGCAGTGCCACTCACCGCTGTCCCATACGGTTATCTCTTCATGTCAAATTGCCTCTTTCACAAATTAAATCCTTCTGTATATTCAGGTAGTTTGCCTCAAAGAGATATTTCAACCTATCCACCTCTAGACAGTTTTGAGCACAGGGACAGGTACTCTGTCTTCAGAACATTTAGATCTCTTGCCATACATATATAATAGATTTGTACTTAGTAATATTCTTTAACTATGTCACCTAATTTCTTAGTGGTTTTACACATACAGAATGCTTTTCTTTACTGGTAATGGTGGTCTGACTGAACTTTTTTTTTTGTCTGCTCAACACACTACTTAATTTCTGTTCTGTGAAATATGCTGTGTCCTGAATTTTCTTATTGCCCACTGCATGGTCTGATGCCTTTTCTTTAAAAGCTTATTTTACAGCTGACTTCACTGAGGCAAAACAAGTTCAGTGTATGCTGTTAATGACAGAAATCCATCGTTTACATTTAAGCATGTAGCATCTAAGACCTCTATGATATAGATATGCAGATGTCCATATATTTGCCTAAAATCACTTGTACAATCTGCTGCTAAGGCGGACTCATATAATTTCATCAAAATTAGAGTATGTTTCATAAATCCTGTCTTTTTCTTGTCAGAGTTATTAAAGTGGTCATACCTTCATGTGTGTTCAAATCCTCTACTGAAATTTCCATAGAAATGTCCCTTGATGGCCTTACATTCACCGCTGTATTTTTCATAACTTACGGGGATTCCCTTCTGTGGAAGCCCATCCTCCGGACAGTCTACCAAAGCCTACCATTGCTTTAAGGTATACTGAAAATCACCTAAATACTACTTGCATAGTGTAGGGCATAAAGGTGATGTTCAGGCATACCATCCTTAGAACTTGTTTGCAGTTAGTCCGAACACTGTTTTTAACTGTTGGTCTGTTTGCCTCAGTCTGTTTTCCGTCATTTTTTTCTTTATGTTTGTATTTCGGTGATTACTCCTGTTTGCTGAAGTCCTCAACATTGCAGATAAGTACCCAGTCAGGGTTTTTGTTCTTTTTCTTGAATATTTTTGTGCTGTTTGGGGGGGTAATGTCATCCAGGAAGGGAAAATGGCAGTGTGGGAGTCAGATTCCCCATAAAGATCATTACAATAAGTGTTTTGTTTTTGCCTAGGAGCTTCTCATGACCACATGCCTTGTTCGATTTGTCAGGCGTTTGCCCTGAAAACCCTTTGTAGTAGGCTTTCTTCCCTTTCATTGTATCTTGAAAACCAGTGTCTTAAGTTTCTTGCTAAATATACTATGGATGGAACTTCCTGGCCTGAGGTTTAGCCATCAGGGAAGAAGAAGGTGAAAAAGGTAAGACCGGAATCTTCCACTACCAGCCTCTGCTAGGTGTTTATCCCAAGGTTGTTACAAACCAGGAAGCTCGCCTGGCTGTGGTGTCATATTTCTATGCCACATCTGGGTTGGAGGGCAGTGAGGATCTGGCGGGCAGCACGTCCGACAAGGCTTCTCATGTGTCTCTTTTGGACGTTCAGATGAAACCAAGGGTTATTGCTTCCAAGGGGTCTTGGGGGGGGTTTCCACAGGTTCTTCTTAGGGAAGAAGTTCCTATGATGGTTGTGGAATGCCATCCTGAGTCACAGCCTTCTCAGTTCTCTAGGATGGAAGTTCTCTTAAAAAAAGAAACAGAAAAACTAAACATGTTTCTTCTGCTCCTAGGGATCCACAAAGTGAGTGGCAGGCTTTAGTCAGGGGTTATTTAATGCTTTACTGTCGTTAAGGCCTCCTCAAGGGGTTTCGATTCCTGCTCTTCCTTGATCCTCTTCTACACTTAAAAGGCCCAGGGAATTGAACTCTTCTGAGGAAGAGTTGGATTCTGATGAAGAATCCCATACTTATCTACCCAGATTCCTTCTCCTTTAGACTACAAGTTTGTGGAGGAGGAATCTAATAGTCCAGATACTCCTTCTGAGGAAATTTCCTTTGAAGACACAATCTCTAGGATGATAGAATTTTTTTTAAGTGGGATTGTGCCCAGGTTTCTGATATCCATAAGAGGTACTATGAGTTACTGCAGATGGAATCTCCTAAACCTGTGGCTATTCCTCCTGTCTTGGCTACTTTACTGGATGTTTTTTCCAATGCCCCTAAAGCACCTGATTATCTGCCCCCTACGCCCAAGAAGTCTGACAGATTTTATAGGGTGCCTGAGGGTTGCTCTTTTTTGTTCAAATGTCCTGCTGCTGACCCGTATGTGGTGTCTGTAGCCTCTGATAAGCCATCTCAATTGCTTCCTTCGTCCAAGTTAGTGCTTTCTATCAAGGACAGCAGAACCATGGACAGGCTGGGTAAGAAGGTTTATTCTTCGGCTACCCTAGCTTTTAAAGCAATTAATTATCAGACCCATATCTAAGTATGTGTTGGCTATTTCTTTCTCAGGCTTGTCAGCTTTTTTCTGATCTTTCACACTCTGAGATTAAGCCTTCTGCTCTTTCCTTGCTAGAAATGTCCTCTCAAGTAGTTTGTCATTCTATCAAATGTAGTTATGATGCAGTGGATGCCTCTTCTAGGGCTGCTGATTTTGGTTCAGTAGTGAGGAGGTAATCTTAGCTTAGGCCTATACCCAATGATATTAAGGCTAAGTTGATGGATGCTCCTCTGGATAATAAACTTTTGTTTGGGAAGCAGCTGCTGGTTTGTTTAAAATCGCTTCAGTACAAGGGGAAAGCCTTACAGCAGCTTAAACATGTCTTTCTTTCTCCTGTGCCTAAATTTCAGAGAAACTACCCTTCTAAACCAGCCTTTGTTTGTAGGCAATCTCGCCCTCCTGCTAAATGTAAAAAGAGTGGTAAATGGGCTCCTCTTGCTAAAGCCACTCAGACTGCAGGGATTCAAAAGCCTTCCTTTCCTGACAAATCAGGTGCTGTCTGACTATCTCTTGCTCCCTCAGACCTTTCTGGTGTCTCTGGATCTCAAGGATGCTTTCCTACATATTCCGATCCATCCTCTTTTTAGGAAGCTCTGTTGCATCCTGGCATTTTTAGTTCTGTGCTTTGCCCTTTGGCCTTTCTACTGCACGAAGGGTGTTCACCAAATGACTTGCTCCCATGATTGCTTTTTTCAGGCTTCAAGGGATCCAAATATTTCCTTACTTGAATGACCTGCTGATTCAGGCATCCTCTCTAAAGGTCCTTTTGCAAAATCTCATTTTTACCATTTCTCTTCTTCAGAGCCTGGGGTTCATGATAAACTTCAAAAAGTCTTCCCTGTCTCCTTCTCAGGATCATGTATTTCTGGGTTGCAGGATTCAGATGGTGCCAATGCTGGCATCCCTGCCTCCTACAAAGGCCTCAACTCTCATTTCTTGCTTTCAAACTCTTCTTTCCCTGGCATCCATTACAGCCAGGAAGTTTCTGATAGCTCTGGGTTTCATGGCTTCCACCATTTCGATGATCACTCTGGCCAAACTCCACATGAGGAAGTTCTATTGGTTTCTGAAGTCGGTGTGGCTTCAACATGTGCATCCTCTAGACTTTACAGTTCCTCTTCCCTGTTGTCTCAAGAAGGAACATCTATGGTGGATTAAGCAGTCGCCTCTGAATACACGGCTCCCTTTTCATCATCCTCTTCCCTCTCAGGATCTGTTCACAGATGCTTCAGATGTTGGATGGGGAGCAACATTTGGCTCCCTGAAGGTTCAGGGAGGGTGAGAGCATCGTCAGCCGAAGGAGCACATGAATGTCAAAGAAAAGAGAGCTCTTATGCTGGCTCTTCAGGCCTTTCATCCTCTTTTCCCTGCAGGGTCTCTTAAGGTATTCACAGACAATACCACAGTTATGTGGTATATCAACAAACAGGGAGGAACAAGCTCTTATCTTCTTTGCCGGCTGGTACTTCTGGAGTGGGATTTGCCAGTCAAGTATCAAGAGACTCTTCAGGCAGTTTATATTTTTTCAGATCAGAACATTGTGGCAGAAACTCTGAGCAGGTTCTTCACTCAGTCCTACGAATCGATGCTTCACAGGGATGTGTTTCTGGACATTGTTCAACAGTGGGGTACTCCTCAAGTAGATCTCTTTGCCTCCCCTCTGAACAGACAACTTCCTCTGTTTTGTGCCAGAGTCCCAGGCCCTCTGGTGTGGAATGTAGATGCCTTCTCATTTTCTTGGATGTTTCTTTATGCATTCTTTCCCATTCCTCTCATTCTGAGAGTCCTGTTCAAGATTCAACAGGATGTTCCCAAAATCTTGTTGGTGACTCCCTTTTGGCCGCGACAGCACTGGTCCCCCCTACTTTTGCATCTAGCCAAGGGCAATCACCACAAGTTACCTCACAGGGTGGATTTACTCACACAAGACAAGGATCCCTCATCCATCTCCACCTGTCCACACTTCAACTGATACTGTGGGTGATAGGGTTTTGATTCCTCATAGACAAAGTACAGTTGTGTGCACTTACCATAAATGTAGATGTTCGAGTGTATTCACTGTTGCAGTCATTACATTTGGGTTATCTGCCTGCAGGTAGCCCTCAGCTGGCCTGAATACCAGAGTCTTGGATTCCTGCGTCGGATGCTGTCTCTTCTTCCATGATGTCAAGTCGTCAGGGGTATAAAACATGCAGCCGACACCATTACATCAGTTTTTCTTGCCCCAGATGTCAGGTGCCCCCATAATGGGAAGCAATTTTATGTTATGTTACACCTCCATCAAAAAGCAAACACACCAGAAAGCTTAAATACACCAAACAAGAAGGAAAGGTAGAGCCAAGAGAAGTCAGGGGGCTGGAGGGAGGGTAACCAGGACTGCAACAGTGAATAACAGTGAATACACTCTAACATCTACATTTATGGCAAGTGTACACAACTGTAATATGTTCTTCGTGTTTCACTGTTGCAGTCATTACATTTGGGTTGATTCCCAAAGCTAAGGAAGGGAGGAGGAAGTTAGAGAGCATTAGGACCAGCTATTAAGCCCTGCAAGACTGCAGTGGCAAAACCAGCTCTGGATTTAGAAAAAATAGGCATGTGGTAATGCTTGGTGAAGGTATGTACAGAGTTCCAGGTAGCAGCTTCTAGGATGTCCCTGGTAGGGACTCCTCTGAGAAAGGCTGTAGATGTAGATGGAGCCCTGGTGGAATGTGATCTTATCCCCTGTGGGGTAGGTTTTCCATGGTGTTTATAGCAGAAATGAATGCAATGGGCTATCCATTTAGAAATGGTTTGCTTTGAAATGGCCTTCCCCTCTGCCCCTGCAGCAAAGCCAACTAGCAGCTGTTCAGATTTTCTGAGAGGTTTAATCCTGTCCAAAAAAAATCTGAGTTATGCGTACGTCCAAAGAGTGAAGTATTCGTTCACCTTTGTTTTGTGGATTTGGGAAAAAAGTAGGCAAATGAATGGACTGATTTAGGGCCACACTAGACACCACCTTGGGCATAAAAGAAGGATTGGTCCTGAGGGAAACCCTGTCTGCATGGAAGATAATGAAGGGCTCCACTGCCATGAGGGCCTGTAATTCAGACACTCTTCTTGCTGAAGTGATGGCTAGAAGGAAGGCTGTTTTCCAAGAAAGGAATTTCAACTCTGCAGTTGCAGCTGTTTCAAATGGAGGGAGAGTGAGCTTTTCCAATACAAAGTTAAGGTCCCAGGCTGGAGTAGGGGCTCGCCTGGTGGGGGGGGGGGTCTTAAATTTTTGGCCCCTCTGAGGAATTGCTTTAACAGGGGGTGAGAGAAGAGGAGTGGTTCAGTATTATAATGTGCTGAAATGGCAGAGGCATGAACTTTAATTGACGAGAAGTATAGGCCCTTGTGGAGCATTTCTGTGAAGTAATGAAGAATATGAGGTACCGTTGTGCCCATCCCCTGAGTCTGGCTCCAGGAACAGTATCTTTTCCACTTTTCAGCTTAAGATTTTCTAATACTAGGCCTCCTTGCTTCCAGAATGACATTTAGCACTTGCTTACTGAGGGATGCTATTGGAGAGCTCAAGGAATTAGCCAGGCTACAAAGTTCAGGGTTTGAAGCTGAGGGTTCAGAATCTGGCCTGCCTGCTGGGACAGCAGGGAAGGTGTCTGAGGGAGGTGTCATAGTTCCAGCAGTATCATACTGTGCAAGAGGAGGTACCAATGCTGGCGTGGCCAGTCTGGTGCAATCAGTATTGTCCTTGGCTTGTCCTGTTTGATCTTTGGCAGAGGGGGAAAGGCATAAACCAAGAGGCTTTCCCAGGTAAAGGAAGGCATCCACTTTCCAAGCTTGATTGTGGGGAGTCCTTGTGCAGAATTTGTCCAATTGGTTGTTTTGAAGGGAGGCAAACAAGTCTATCTCAGGAGTCCCCCATTTGTTCCTCAAGAGGTTGAATATTTTTGGTTCCAGTTTCCATTCGTGTGGGTCCATGAGATTTCTGCTTAGGTCGTCTTGCCAGTGAATTTAGCTTGCCTGGTAGAAATTGAGCTCGTAGGTGCACTTGGTAGCTCAAGGCTGTATTGAACAGAGACATGGCTAGTCTGCAGAGAGGGTACGAGTGAGTTCCCCCCTGCTTGTTTATGTACCACACAACTGTGGTGTTGCCTGACTTTACCAATAACTGTCCTGGAAGGATGTGGTCTTTTAAGGCTGTCAGGGAATTCAGTACAGCTAACATTTCTTTTTGGTTGATATGCAGGTGCATCTGACTCAGGTTCCATTTGCCCTGAATGCACTGCCCTGCCACGTGAGCCCCCCATGCATAGTATGATGCTTCTGTTGTTAGGGTTTGGGCGGCATGGGGTAGAGTGAAAGGGAGCCCCTTGATGTGGTAGCAGGCCTCTACCCACCAAAGGAACTCTGTCTTTATACAAGAAATGATAGGAATCATTGATTCCAGGTCCTGAGAATGTTGGCACCACAGACATTTTAGATACCATTGTAGTTTCTTCATATGCAGTCTTGCATATGGAATTAGTAGAATGCAAGAGGCCATGAACCCCAGGGCTTGCAGAATTTTTCTTGCAGATAGCTGGGTCTTTGTGGCCAGTAGTTTGAAGTAGGCTGTCACATAAACTTGCTTCTCTGGAGTGAGGAAAGCCATCTGGGAAGTTGTGTTCAAGCTTGCTCCCAGGAATACAATCTGTTAGTAGGGTACTAGATGAGATTTATTTTCATTTATGGTGTACCCCAGTGAGGTTAGAAGCTTCTTTACAAATGCCAGAAGTTTTAATAACAAGTCCTGGCTTTCTGCCTGAATCAGACAATCGTCCAGGTATGGGTATATCTGAATATTTCTCTGCCTGCAAAATGTAATGGCTGGAGCTAGACACTTTGTGAATACCCTGGGTGCAGTAGATAAGCCAAAAGGAAGTGCAGAGAACTGATAGTGCATGGAGCCTGCCCTGAAGGGTAGGTACTTCCTGCAAGATTCCCTTATTGAGATGTGCAGGTAAGCTTCCTTTAAGTCTAAGGTTGCCAACCAGGCATCTTTGCCCAGCATAGGAAGCAGCTGTTGAAGTGTTAGTATTTTGAATTTTGGGATTACCAAAAAGGTGTTTAGAATAGAGAGGTCCAGGATAGGATACCAGGAGCTGTCTTTTCTGGGTACCAGGAAAAGTCTTGAATAAAAACCTTGTCCCCTTTCTTCTGCTGGGACAGGTTGAATAGCCCTGATACTTAGAAGAGAGAGAATTTGCTGTTGAGCCTTTGCCCACTGATTTGGAGGTAGGTCTGGCCAACCATTTGGGGTTGGTAGGGTGTGGAAGTGGAATCTGTATCCTTGGAAAACTATACTTAAAACCTATTTGTCCTAGGTAATTAGTTCCCAGTTTTTTGCATGCAGGATGAGCTTTCCTCCTAAGGGGATAGGCAGTTGAGCAGGGCTTGGAAGGTTTAAGGTTAAGTCACTGTGACATTTTTCCATAGGGGGGCATCTTACTACTTCCTGCTTTGGAAGTGGGAACCCCCCACTGCTTAGGCCTGTGCGTAGCCTGAGACTGTAGCCTGAGACTGTAACCTAGGTGGTCTGCTGTGCCTGGGGGTTTGGACTGAGAAGGCCTGGAAGAGACTGGAAAGGACCAATTCTTTGAAGGCCAATGCCTACTAAATCTGGGAGGCTGTACTTGCAGGAAATCTTTGTTTGCATAGATTTAGCTTTTTTCTTCCATCTTTTTGAGGACTTCTGCATTATTGCCAAACAGGCAGTCTTGGTTTAAGGGAGCATCCAGTAATTTAGCTTTAACATGATCTGGCAAGTTTTGCTCCTTAAGCCAAGCATGCCCTCTAAGCATAAACCCAGTGACAGCAGCCCTGCAAGATGCTTCTAAAGAATCAAAACCACATTGCAAAGTATGTTTACCAACTTGTTCAGCAGACTGCATTAAATTCTGTAATTCTTTGTGTTCAGCACAGACAGGAATCAACATCATTTTCGGTTTAAGCAGTCCCATAATATGCTGCTAGTACTTTGACATATGAAACTGGCAATTTAAAGCCCTAATGGCCAAAGTAGCAGAAGTGTATACCTTCTTACCCCATCTGTCCAAGGCTCTAGAATCTCTATTAGAAGGGGTAGGATTTTTAGCAGCTGTAGCCTTAATGCCCTTTGGACCTTGGGAAATGGTCTCTGGATTCACAGTAGGATTCTTGAAAAGGAACTTGTGAGAGTCAGATACTCTGTAACACCTGCCAGGTTTCCTGGGAGCTGGAGGTAAAGTGTCTGGGGACAGGCTAGATTCCAAGAAAGCATCATCTACAATGTCCAGAACAGGAGGGATAGCTAAATGCCTGTGTTGAGGAAGGAGTAAGAATTCCCTAAGCCACTTTTTGGAGTCAGAGTAATCCTGGCTTTCCCAGTGGAAAAAGGGAGTGCAAGGTTTCACCAAAAGAAAAATCTTCTGGAGGGGAAGCAGAGGGAATGGAATCCTCTGTATCAGAATCCTCATAGGTAAATAAGGGCAAATCCTGGTAATCAGAAGAAACAGAAATATCAGAATCCTGATCAGAAGAATCAGAAGGAAAATCAGTTCTAGATCTCTTAGAAGGGGAAGGCTGGCTTCCCCTAATTAAAGTAACAAGGCCTTCAGCCATTCTAAGCATTTGTTTTTTAGGCATATGGGCCTGACCATGCAGTTTGGACTTTGGTTTTCTAGGTGTGGGTCGAGTTTTAAGCCTGGATGAAGAAGATGGCATCGGTTTAAAATGCAAGTCTGTAGGCCTGAATACACCCTCAGAAGCCGGTGCCTGCGCAGTGGCTCCAGACCCATCCAAGGTAGAGACATTCGCAGGTTCCATAGTCGAAGAAGCATTCTCGTGGCATACCGGACTCCGAATGGGTCTCAGTAGAGGCCTGCGAATCTGAAGTAGCGGGTATCAGGGGCTGCAAAAGCGCCTCACTGAGTACCAGTGGACTGGTGACTAGCTTAACGGAAGCATCGCGGCAGTTTTGGACCTATGCGGTCTGTCTCTGTCTTTATCCTTACATTTTTTTTGGAATATCGGTAGTCGGATGGCTTACTGAAGCCATTTCTGTATAGTTATGCAGAATACCAAAATAATTTGCTGCAAAAATAGACCAACGACAAATAGTTTGGGGGTTGAATAAGGCACAAAACTGACAGCAAGGGACATCGTGGTCTGAACCTAAGCAAGGAATGCAGTACGAATGAAAATCTTTATGAGGTATTTGCTTTCCACAGCTAAGACAACTGTTAACTTTTACTGACATCGGTTAAGAGCAAGAAAAAGGATCCTCAACATTAATTTTTACTGATATCGGTTAAGAGCAAGAAAAAGGATCCCCAACGGGGTACTTAGCTTTTTTGAAGACTTCACTTTTGAAGCTCGAAAACGAAAATTTCAGGAGTCGGCCGACAGGCACTTGCGAACTGCTTCTGCTTCGGGCACCGCACGGCAAGAAAGACTGATGTAATAGCATCGGCTGCATGTTTTATACCCCTGACGACCTGACGTCATGGAAGAAGAGACAGCATCCAATGCAGGAATCCAAGACTCTGGTATTCAGGCTGGCTAAGGGCTACCTGCAGGCAGATAACCCAAATGTAATGACTGCAACAGTGAAACAAGAAGAACATCTTTTTTTCTGAGGATGTGTTGCAGGAAATCTACTACTAAGAAATCCTACTTATCTAAATAGAAGAGGTTTTCTATATGGTGCCTTTCTCATAACATGGACACACTGTGCATGTTCCTTTGGTTCTGTCTTATTTGCGTGAGATGTTCAATGCTGGTTTGGCCTATTCTTCTATTAAGTCCCACTTATCATCTCTTTCTGTCTGTCTGCCTTTAACTCCTCTGTTAGCTTCTATATTGGAGGCTAAGCAATTTCTTAAAGGCGTTCTTAATATTAGGCCTCCCAGGAAGCCTGTTCCTCCTCCCTGAGATCTTAATTTTCTTCTGGAGAAATTCACTCAGGCTTCTTTTGAGCCTGCTGTTTCAGCTTCCTTGCAACATTGTTCTTGAAAGACAGTTCTTTTATTAGCTCTTACTTTAGCCAGATGTGTACCCGAGTTGCAAGCCCTTATGGCTTGTCCACCTTTTTTGAAATTCCATGAGGACAAGGTGTCCTTGCGTACTAATTCTTCTTTTATGCCCAAGGTGGTTAATGAGTTGTCACTTAATCAGTCTATTTATTTGCCTACTTTTTTCTTCTCTCCACAATCTGACAGTGAGAGGGTGCTGCATTCCACAGGCATGCATAGACAGCTCAGATTTTATTTGGATAAGACTAAAGCTATCAGAAAATCTGATCCGTTGCTTGTTTCCTTTCATCCTTGGTTTTTAGGATTGGCTGTTTCCAAGCAAATTATTTCTTCTTGGATTTCAAAAGTGACTTTTTTTTAGTTGCACTTTTAATGGTGAGAGCCTTCCTTCTTCTGTAAAGGCTCATTGTACTAGAGCTGTGGCTTCTTCTGGTGTTTCTTTCAAGGGCTCAGGCACTAATTTTATTCTTGAAGCAGCAACCTGGACTTCTGTGCATACTTTTCCCAAACACTACAAGCTGGATTGTATCTCCAGAGCTACAGCTGGTTTTGTTAATGCCATGCTTCATGACTTCTTAGAGGGCTCTACTGCTGCTTCCTCCTTTCTTCTTGAGCTTTGGCACTCTCCCATAGAATGAATACTGCAGCGAGCGGTGAATGTAAGGACATAGTACAGTTGTGTAAAATCTTATGATAACGGTAGACGTCCTTGCCTTCACTGCTACAGTATTTACTCCCTCCCTTCCTCCATCCCCCTAGTCTTTTTTCCTTCCTGGATGTGCAGGTTCTCTTTGGTTTTCCTTGGATGTCTGTTCCTACTGGGGCAATCAGTTCTGAGGATGGTATGCCTGAACATCACCTTTATGCCTTACACTATGTGAGGAGTGTTTAGATGATGTTCAGCGTACCATAAAATAATGGTAGGTTTTGGTAGACTGGCCAGATGACGGACTTCCATGGCATGGAATCCCCATACGTTATGAATACAGCAACAGTGAAGGCAAGGACATCTACCATTATGTTAAGATTTTACACAACTGTACTTTCTCTCATTAAGATGCTGCAATGGCAAGGGTATGTTTTTGTTCTTCCTAGCAGAGTACCCAGAGTCAAAATCAACAGCTCATCTTTCCAGCTTTCACATACCTTATTATCATGCACCACAGGTGGGATTCTATAGTTGGAAACCATCCTCTGCTGTCAATGAAAAGCCTAAACAAACTAGATATATTTTCAGGACGTGAAAATGAAAATTTTGTTTTGGACATCCACACTGCACAAACACCACTGAAATAAACATATGCAGGTCAGAGTCTACACTGCAGCAAAAAATAGAACTATTAATGCCAGAAAGCCCAAACTGCTGCAAATTGAAATAAACAGAAAACATGCTACAATAAAAGTCTACTACAAAACTGATGCTGTGTAAAAAGTCTCAAACAAAGGAAGCACCTGCAGGCATAACATTGCCAACTGCTGGATCAAATACCGGTTTAGAAAGTACTACTTTATGTTAAAGGTTCATCCTAGTCATTTATAAGTATAGGTAAGAGTGCATCTGGGGAAATTGCGTATTAAAGGATACTAGATTCTGGTTTAGAGAAAATGTTAACATTCACGCTCACACACAAATACACACACACATATATATGTTAACATGCACAAACACATAAATGTGTACACACACACACACACAAACACACACACACACACACACTTATAGGATAATAGGATCATAGCAAGTTACTAGTCTACTGGCCCTGAGGCCCTTATAAACCAAGCCAATAAATTAGCCCATGTTCCCACAAGTCATCACCCGATGCCCCTGTCCAGCAGGGACACAGGTGGAATCCCAGGGGTGTATTTTCTATTTCCCATCCAGTCACCCAAGTTCCTCTTAAAGAGGGGATAATGAAGTACTCTGTTTGACGTGGAGAGAGAGTCTATTCCATAGATGGGGGAGTCTCTGGGAGACAAACCTGCTCCACCAACAAGTCCTATTGATGTCACAGACCAAGTTGGGGTTTTACATGTGGGTAAGTGAGTGGAGTTTGGCTTGCAGATATGCAGCAATTTCATCAAGGTGGGGTCAGAGACTGCTCTGTATGCCAGACATAGATCACCTCTGAGGAGTCTGTATGAGAAGGAGAAGAGGGAGAAGGCTTTTAGCCTATCCATGTAGGATATATCTTTGAAGCCCTGGATTCTCCTGGCCAGCAACCTCTGTGGTCTCTCCAACTGCTGCATGTGTTTCACGGGGTACATGCCGAAAGGGGTGTTATACAGATGATGGGCCTGATAAGGGAGGAATACAGGGAAGTTATGACTTCCTTCTTCCTGGAAGAAATACCCTTACTAACAAGGTGAGCCATATAGAAAGCTCTCCGTACAATGGGAGCAATGTCAAAAGTTAGACATGCTTAGGATGTTGTTATTAATGTGATAATTTGTGGAGATGTCACTCTCCCCAAAGGGGATGATGATGCATTTTTTTAGTTTTGAGGCTGTGTTTCTGGCACCAGTCATTTGTCTAGGTGGGATCCTATTGTAGTATTTTTGCATCACTGGGGGAGCTGATGACAGGTCTATATTACGTTATCGAATACTTACAACATCGAACGTTATATGGTCAACACCACATGTTCAACGTTGTAAATATTAAAAAATTAAAAAAAAATTAAAAAAAGGAAAAACTTACCTGAATGTTTTAACAAGGGGGTAAGCCCCCCTGAACCCCCCACACCCCCACTCTTTAGATATACCAACTCCAAGACTGCACTACAGTGCAGTAAATGGAAATCTTCTCTACGGAGATTTCCAATTTAATTTTTGAATATTTAAAACTTTTAATATATGGTGTCGACCATATAACGTTCAATGTTGTAAGTATTCAATAACATAATATAGACCCACTGATGACAGCACCCAACTTGCAGTCATCTGCAGACTTGGTCAGCCATAGACCTCTGTTTTTGGTTTGCACCTCGGAGAAGTACATCCCAAACAGCAGGGGCCCCAAGACTGATCCTTGGGGTACACCTCTCATTACGGGTCTGCTAATTGAGGTAGCTTCCACTATTTTGACTGAGTGAGTTCTGTCAGTGAGCCAGTTAGCTACCCATCTAGTCTCAAACGGATTTACTCCAAGCTGGGATAGTTTATCTATTATGCCTGAGTGGGGAATAGTGTCGAAGGCCTTGACCAGGTCAAGGTAGGCGCCATGCACCGTCTTCCCCTTGTCCATGGCTTTGGTGACTGACTCACAGAAGTCTGCCAAATTTAACAGGCATGATCTCCCCTTCAGAAAACCAAACTGTTTGGGATCAACCATTTGGAGGTTGCCGATGCCCTTGTTAATGTGGTCCATAATAATGCATTCCATGGCCTTGCAAATCAGGCTAGTTAGGCTGATGGGTCAATAATTGCCTAGATCGGTGGACAGTCCATCTTTGTGCAGAGGGATGATGGTGGCCATCCACCACTCAGCTGGGATGAAACTTGTACTCAGACTTGAATAGGGTGCCGAATGGTGCAGCAAGTTCCTGCTAGAGTTGATGCAGGATTCAGCCTGGGATGTTATCGGTTTCCATGGATGCTGTATGTTTAGCTTTTGAGAGGATGGCAATGACTTGTTCCCTAGAGATAAGGGGTGGAGGGTAGGTGCTGGGGATATCCTGGATTTCTGATGGGGAAGACAGATAGGTGAAGTTTTCACTGAATCTGTCTGTCAGCAGGTTGGCTATATCCATGGCATTTGTGTTAAGTGGTGTCCTTGACCATCAGTTCTGAGCAGGTTTGGCTGTTTCCCCTTAGATTGCAGACATATGTGAAGAAAGCCTTATGATTGTCTTTAGCAGATGTGTCCAATTTGGACTCGAAGTTAGCTTCGGAGGACTTCACCATTACCCTCATTTTCCTGTTTAGGCCAAGGACAGATTGCTTTATATTTGTCACCTGTTCCTTCTTGGTCCTGGACAGCAATTTTTTCCTTTTGTTGTAGAGTTTATTTATAGCCGATGTCCACCAGACAGGTTTACTCTTCCTTGAGGAGGAGGATTTTTTCCTGTCAGGTATTGCTGAATCCATACATTTATATAAATGGTTGCATAGTACTTTGGTGTAGGTTTGTACATTACTGCCAGTTCCTACTGTTGGGGGGGGGGGGTGCTGTAAAGTTGTTTAGACCTTCCCTCAGGAGGTTATAATCAGCTTTGGAGAAATTTTTTGTTTAACTCTAGCTGGGGTGGGGGGTGGGTCAGGTGAGATTGTGACTTCAAAGGTGACTGCTTTGTGGTCTGATCTTACCAGGGATGATGACACTGCTGTAGTGGTTTCCTATGTTGGCTAATACCAAGTCCAAGATGTTGTCACCTCTTGTCAGCCAGCTGGTCCAAGGCACTGGCATTGACGAAGTCAAGGAATCTTTGAGGATTTGTGTTCTGGCTCGAGTATTCAGTCAATGGTTGGGTAGTTAAAATCACCCAGGATCAAGGGATAGTTTTGAATCTTAATAGATTCGAGGAGGTCCAGATAGGTGTAGTTAGTGTCCTGAGTCAACATTGTGAGCCTGTAGCTAACTATGATTTGAATAGGGGTCTTGTCAACCATTAACTGCACCTGGAGTAGCTCCTGTGCATCATACTGTTTGACCTGTCTGGGGGTGTGTATATCTTTAACATATACTGAAACACCACCTCCTTTGGCTTCATTGCCCTCAATTTGGGGTTTGTATGTAAGACAGGATGAGTAACCAGGTAAGGCTGTGGTGCCCTCCACAACTTTGAACCAGGTTTCTGTGACTGCACAAATGTCAGCATCTTCCAGGGTTAAGAATGCTTGCATTGAGTGTCTCAAAGCCATCAAGGCTTAACCATAAACCCACTACATTAATCATTTCATGTTGAGACTCCTAGCGTTCAGCAGCATGACCTTTAAATTGCGTTTAGATGAGAATTTCATGTTGACCTTAAGACATTGGCTAAAAAAGGTGCTATAGGGAGGCAACAGCCTTTGCCAGGAGCCTGAAGCTCTGAAGAATGCTGCTTAAGGCTAGTGACATACCTGCCTGGAACATATACTGGGTGAGCTCGATCATGTTTCTCTTCATATAGTCCAGAGAGATACAGCTCTATTCATTTACACCAACATGTACTATGACAGAGTCACAGCAGTACTTGTTGAGGGACATGAGTGCATGAGTGATGTGGTGGATTCTGGCACCTGACAAACAACTTACCATGACTTTCTCCTTATCCAGCCTGGTGAGGGGCACAACTGTTTGACAATGAAGTCTCCTATGATTAATATAGTGGGTTTATGGTTAAGCCTTGATGGCTGTGAGACACAGGCATGTGGACTATGTGTGGTGTGTGGTGTGGTAAGCTGTGGAGTTTCCATGTATTTTTGTTTAGGAGGTCTCTTTTGTTTAGATATGTTTCTGTTACAAACCTCCACATATGTAGGTGCGTGTTGTGTTGGTGTGGGTGATGATTGAGATGTGGTGTTTGTGTAGACAGCCTTCTCAGTGCAAGGTATACTGGCTTGTGAGGGACACAGCACAGACTCCAGGTTTTTAGTGTAATTGCATCTCTCACAAAGTACAGTTGTGTACACTTACCATAAATTTAGATGTTCAAGTGTATTTTCACTGTTGCAGTCATCACATTTGGGTTATCTGCTTGCAGTAGCCCTCAGTCGGTCTGATTATCAAAGTCTTGGGTCCTGTTGTCAGTTGCTGTCTCATCTTCCATGACGTCAGGTAGTCAGGGGTATAAAGCATGCAGCCGATGCCATTGCAACAGTTTTTCTTGCCCCAGATGTCAGGTGCCCCCATTAATGGGAAGCAATTATATATATATATATATATATATATATATATATACATATATACACATACACACACACACACACACACACACACACACACACACACACACACACACACACACACACACACACACACAAGGTTATACCACCAACACAAAAGCAAATACACCAAAAAGCTTTTAAGTATAGTAAAGGAGAATAGAGGTATAGCCAAAGGAAGTCAGGGGGCTGGAGGGAGGGTAACCAGGACTGCAACAGTGAATACACTCGAACATCTACATTTATGGTAAGTGTACACAACTGTACTATGTTCTTCATGTTTCACTGTTTCAGTCATCACATTTGAGTAGATTCCCAAAGCTAAGGATGGGAGGAGGAATTTAGATAGCATTAGGACCAGCTATAAGGCCCTGCAAGACTTGATTTAGAGAACATTGGCAAATGGTAATACTTGGTGAAAGTATGTACAGAACTCCAGGTAACAGCTTCTAGGATGTCTCTGGTAGGGACACCTCTAAGAAAGGCTGTAGAGGGTAGATGCAGCCCTGGTTGAATGGTGTCTAATCCCCTGTGGGATAGGTTTTCCATGGTGCTTACAGCAGAAATGAATGCAATGGCCTATCCATTTAGAAATGGTTTGCTTTGAAATAGCCTCCCCCTCTGCCCCTGCAGCAAATGCCACCAGCAGTTGTTCAGATTTCCTTTGAGGTTTAGTCCTGTCCAAGAAAAATCTAAGTTGTCTGTGCACATCCAAGGAGTGCAGTATCCGTTCCCCTTTGTTCTGTGGATTAGAAAAGAAGTTTGGCAAATGAATGGACTGATTAAGAGCCACACTGGATACCACCTTGGGCATGAAAGAGGGAATGGTCCTGAAGGACACCCTGTCCGCATGAAAGATGATGAAAAGGCTCCACTGCCATAAGGGCCTGTAATTCAGATACTCTTCTTGCTGAAATGATTGCTAAAAGGAAAGCTGTTTTCCAAGAAAGGAATTTTAACTCTGCAGTTGCAGCTGGCTCAAAAGGAGGAAGAGTGAGTTTTTCTGATACAAAATTAAGGTTCCAGGCTGGAGTTGGGGCTCTCCTGGGTGATCTTAAGTTTTTGGCCCCTCTGAGGAACTGCTTGAGCAATGGGTGAGAAAAGAGGGGTAGTTCTGTGCTGTAATGAGCTGAAATGGCTGAGGCGTGAATTTTGATGGAGGAAAAGGAAGGGCCCTTGTGAAGCATCTCAGTTAAGTATTGAAGGATCTGAGGTAAATTGGGTGCTGTTGTGGCCATCCCTTGAGTTTGGTTCCAGGCACAGAATCTTTTCCATTTTTCAGCATATGATTTTCTAGTACTAGGCCTAATGACATCCATCACTTGTTTACTGAGGGATGGTAACAGACAGATTAGGTAATTAGCCAGGCTGCCAGGTTCAGGGTTTGAAGCTGGGGGATGCAGAATCTGGCTCTCCTGCTTAGACAGCAGGGTAGGGGTCTGAGGTAGGTGACATGGGGCCAGCTGTGACACACTGCGCAAGAGGGGGTACCAGTGCTGGCGTGGTCAGTCTGGTGCAATCAGTATCATCCTTGGTTTGTCCTGTTTGATCTTCAGTAGCACTTTGGAGAGGAGAGGCAGAGGAGGAAAGGCATAAACTGATAGATTTTTCCAGCTGAAGGACAGAGCATCTACTTTCCAAGCTTGTTTGTGGGGAGTCCTTGTGCAGAATTTGACCAATTGGTAGTTCTGGGGGGAGGCAAACAGGTCTATATCCGGGATGTCCCATTTGTTGATCAACATGTTGAAAATCTTTGGTTCCAGTTTCCACTCGTGTGGGTCCATGAGATTTCTGCTTAGTTCGTCTGCCAGTGTATTTAGTTTTCCTGGCAGGAATTGAGCCTGCAGATGCATTTGGTATCTCAAGGCTGTGTTCCACAGAGACATGGCTAGTCTGCAGAGGGGGTAACAATGGGTACCCCCCCCCGCTTGTTTATGTACCACATAACAGTGGTGTTGTCCGCCTTTACCATTAATTGTCCTGGAAGAATGTGGTCCTTGAAGGCTGTCAGAGCATTCTGTACAGCTAACATTTCTTTTTGATTGATATGCAGGTGCATTTGACTTGGGTTCCATTTGCACTGAATGCACTTCCCTGCCAGGTGAGCCCCTCATGCATAGTCTGATGCGTCTGTTGTTAGGGTTTGGGTGGCAGGGGGTAGAGTGAATGGTAGTCCCTTGTTTTGGTGGCAGGCCTCTGCCCACCAAAGGAATTCTAACCATAGGCAAGGTATGATAGGAATCATTGCTTCTAGATCCTGAGAATGTCGACACCATAGGCTTTTTAGATACCACTGTAGTTTCCTCATATGCAGTTTTGCATATGGAATTAGTAGAATGCACAAGGCCATGAACCCCAAGGCTTGCAGTATTTGCCTTGCAGACAGCAGGGTTTTTGTGGCCACTAGTTTGAAGTAAGTTGTCAAATGAATTTGTTTCTCTGCCGTGAGGAAAGCCATCTGGGAAGTTGTGTTCAAGCTTGCTCCCAGGAATATAATTTGTTGACAGGGTACCATATGTGATTTATTTTCATTTATGGTGTACCCCAGACAAGTTAACACCTTTTGTACAAATGCCAGATGATTCAGAAGTATGTCCTGGCTTTCTGCCTGAATTAGACAATCGTCCAGGTATGGATATATTTGAATATTTCTTTGTCAGAAAAATGCAATGTCTAGAGCTAGGCACTTTGTGAATACCCTGGGCGCAGTAGATAAGCCAAAGGGCAGTGCAGAGAACTGATAATGCATGCAGCCTGCTTTGAAGCATAGGTATTTTCTGAAGGATTCCCTGATTGGGATGTGCAGGTAGGCTTCCTTTAAATCCAGTGTTGCCAACCAGGCATCTTTGCCTATCATGGGAAGCAACTGGTGAAGAGTTAGCATCTTGAATTTTGGAATCACCAAAAAGGTGTTTAGGATACACAGGTCCAGGACAGGATGCCATGAGTTGTCTTTTCTGGGTACCATGAAAAGTCTTGAGTAGAAACCTTGACCCCTTTCCTCTTCTCGTACAGTCTGGATAGCCTTTAATCTTAAGAGAGAGAGTACTTGCTTTTGAACCTCTGCCCACTGATTTGGGGGTAGATTTGGCCAACCGTTTGGGGCTGGTAGCGTGTGGAAGTGAAATCTGTATCCTTGGAAAACTATGTTTAAAACCCATTTGTCCTGGGTAATGAGTTCCCAGTTTTTTTGCTTGCAGAGCAATCTTTCCCCCTAAAGGAGCAGTCAGTTGAGAAGTGCTTGGAAGTTTTAAAGTTAAGTCACTGAGACAGTTTACCATAGGGGAAGTCTTACTACTCCCTGATTTGGAAGTGGGAACCCCCCACTGCTTAGTCCTGTGCGTACCCTGGGACTGAAGCCTGGGTGTTGTGCTGGTTCTGGGTTTGAACTGAGAAGGCCTGGAAGAGGCAGGAAAGGACCAATTTTTTGAGGACCAATGCCTACTAAATCTAGGAGGCTGCACTTATAAGAAATCTTTAACAGTTTGCATAGATTTAGCTTTTTCCTCCATCTTTTTAAGAACTTCTTCTGCTTTATCACAAAACAGGCAGTCCTGATTTAAGGGAGCATCCAGCAATTTAGTTTTAACATGATCTGGCAAAGATTGTTCCTTAAGCCAAGCATGTCTTCTAAGTACAGACCCGGTGACAGCAGCCCTGCAAGATGTCTCTAGTGAATCAAAACCACATTGCAAAGTATGCTTTCCAACCTGTTCAGCAGAATGCATTAAATCCTGTAAAATAGAAGTTATGTACTTACCATAATGTTCCATGTGAGTTGTTTATCTCGCCTTTATTTTCACTGATGGGTTCGGAGCCGATCCTCGGCTCCAACATGGCCGACAGCAAGCTCAAGGTTTGCCAGTAGCTCGAGACCAAGCCCCTTAACCCACAATGCACTGCTGGAATTACCTCAGATCTTGTTTGCTGCAAATAACAGTATACACAAATATATACATATATATACAAACATATACATACCCTCTTATATATATATCTACGAAGAACTCTTCCCAAAGGGAAAGAAGAAATATTGAATAACCAGGATGGTACTAGCCTCTAAGTCAACAGTCAGCCAGGAGGGGGAAGGAGGGAGGGACGTGAGAATAAAGGTGAGATAAACAACTCACATGGAACGTTATGTTAAGTACATAACTTCTATATATGAAGTTGTTAAATCTCGCCGTTTATTCTCACTGATGGGTAGCGTCCCTATCACCCTCAATCCTGGGTGGCTCATGGAAGTATGTTCTTCAGTACCGTAGAACCAAAGGAAGACCTGTCCCTTGAAGCCTTATCTACTTTGTAATGAGTGATAAAGATATGAGGCTTAGACCAAATGGCTGCAGCGCAAATATTGTCAAGGGGCAATTTAGCTTGAAAAGCAGAAGAGGTAGAGACAGCTCTGGTAGAATGAGCTTTTGGTTTGTGCGTTAAAGGCATGCTCGCATTTTCATAAACAAAGGATATACAATCAGATAACCATTTAGATAAGGTTGTTTTAGCCACTGGATTGCCTTTTCTTGCTTCTGAGAAGGATACAAAAAGTTGGTCTGATGTCCTAATATCCTTAGTTCTGTCAAGATAAAATCTGAGCTGTCTGTGAACATCAAGTTTGTGCAGCATACATTCCAATTTGCTAGAGTGGTCGGGGAAAAAGACTGGCAGTTCAATGACCTGATTGATATTTGACTCAGAACAGACTTTAGGTAAAAATGAGGGATTTGTTCCGAGAGATACTCTATCAGCATGGAAAATCATGTAGGGTGGTCTGATAGATAATGCTTGAAGTTCTGACACTCTGCGGGCAGACATAATGGCTACAAGAAATATTGTTTTCCAAGATAAAAATTTTAGATCACAAGAAGATGCTGGTTCAAAAGGAGGAAGAATAGTTTGAGACAGCATAAGGTTTAAATTGCAGGGAGAAAAGGGAGTTTTGACTGGAGGTCTCATATGAAGAACGCCTTTAAGGAAGGTTTTAGATAATTTATGGCTCATAATATTTGAGCCACCAAGACCAAGGTGAAAATTACAGAAATCAGCTAACTGAACTCGAACTGTAGCAGCTGCTGCCCCTTCCTTAAAAATATTTGTCAAAAATTCCAAAATCGAAGAAAGCGAAGCTCGGAAAGGGTCAATGTTCTGCGCGCTGGCCCAACTTGAGAATTTTTTTCCATTTACTGCCATATAATTTCCTGGTAGATGGCTTGTGAGAAGACAAGAGAATCTGTCTTGTATCTTCTGAAATTGAATGAAGCCTGGCAATTAGGGGAAGTGGATTAGCCAAGCAGTCAGTCTCAGGGACTGCAGTGAAGGATGAAGGTCCCCTGACGGGTGAGTCAGAAGGTCCGTAACTGGGTCCAGGATCCATGGATCTTCCAACAGATGATGGTGGAGAAATGGAAACCAAATTTGTCGAGGCCAGTAGGGGGCTATGAGAATAACAGTCCTTCCCAGTGATTTTGCTTTCTGTAAAAATATGGGTATTAATGGGAAGGGTGGAAATGCATACAGGAGACCCGGGGGCCAATCGTGTAAAAGTGCATCTCTCAGGGGATGACCAGGAGGTGGTATTAGGGCAAAGTAGCTTCTGCATTTTGAATTGATGTTGCTGGCAAAAAGGTCGCAGCAAGGCTGGCCCCATTTGCGGAAAATCAACTCCACAACTTGTTGTTTGAGAGACCACTAGTGAGGGAGTAATATTGCCCTGCTTAGCTTGTCCGCTATCACGTAGGATTTCCCCGGGATGTGCGTTGCTAACAGAAAACACTGGGACACCACAGCCCATTGCCAGACCCTGAGGGCTTCTCGACAAAGAGGGTAAGACTTGGTTCCGCCCTGCTTGTTCAAGTACCAGACTAATGACATGTTGTCGGTCTGAAATGCAATAGTCCCTAGAGGGAGAGAGTCATGAAAGTACTGCAACGCCAGAAGTAGCGCTCTCAACTCTAGAACATTGATGTGCAGATGTGATTCTTGATCTGTCCATGGGACTTGGGTAGTCTTTCCCTGAAAATGCCCCCCCACCCTATCAGGGAAGCGTCCGTGGTCACAGTGGCTACGGGGGGGGGGGGGAGACAAAGGGTCTTCCGATTGTGACATGAAGAGACGTCAACCACCAACGAAGGTCTCTCCTTCAAGAATCCGTGATAAGAATCATGTGGTGCATCGGTAGTTTCTGGTAAGACCACTGAGCGAAGAGGAGCCATTGAAGAATTTGCATATGCATCCTTGCGAGTGGTATAGCCAGGATTGCTGCCACCATCAAACCTATTACCTTCAATACCTCCGCTGCTGTAGCTTTGTTCTTTGACACCAGTGAGCTGATGTTTTGGCAGAGAAGAGAGACTCTTTCGGTAGGGAGACGTAGAATGGTAGTTGAGGTGTCTAACTCTGCTCCTATAAAAACGGTATGCTGCGATGGCGATAAGGCAGACTTTTCATAGTTGATTGTAATGCCTAACTGATGGCAGAGTGTCAGAGTGTACTGTGTTGCCTGAGCCAATAGATGCCTGGTGGTAGCGGTGAGGAGCCAATCGTCTAGGTATGTAAACACCTGGAATCCTAGATGTCTCAGGTGAGCCGTGACCACTGCCATGCATTTGGTGAACACTCTGGGGGCTGTAGTGAGACCAAAGGGCAGGGCTCAAAAATGGTAATGATTGGCTCCCAGCCGGAAGCACAGATGATCTCTGGAGCATCTGTTCATCTTTATGTGATAGCACGTGTCATTGAGATCTATAGAGCACATCCAATCGCCTTTCCCTAAGAAGGAAAGAATGGACTGAAGCGTGACCATTCAGAACTTCTCTTTCTTTATGAACTGGTTGAGTCTTAAGAGGTCCAAGATAGGTCTCCAGTCCCCTGTTTTCTTTGGTACCAAAAAGAATCTTGAGTAAGTTCCAAATCCGACTTGGTCTGCTGGGACTGGCTGGATGACTCTTTTTTTTTTTTTTTTAGCAATCTACGGACCTCTACGATTGCTTGCTCCCTGAGATTTGGTGGAACATCTGGGATTCTCTTTATAGGAATGGAAGGGGAAAAGAATGGTATGAAATATCCTCTGGAAATGATGCTTTGTACCCAAGTATTCGATGTTATGCTTAGCCAGGCTTCTGGGTACAAAGACAAGCGACCCCCGACTGCCTTCAGAGCCGAACAGTCGGGCCCTCTTTCAGGGGCGCTGGTAGGACTGACTGGAGAACTGACCCCTGTCACCTTGCTGTTGCGGACCCCCTCTGCCACAGGGACGGCATCTTCCGTTGCTACCCCCTCCTCTGCCTCTAGAGGGGGTTTCTCCACGTGTGTCCTGAAAGGCTGCCTGAGCTTTTCGGAACCACATTTTCCCTCCCCTAGGGCCCTTGGGGTAGGGCCGAGTAGGGGGTCGAAAAATGGACTCCAACTGCAGATAAGGTCTTGCCTTCCTGCTCACAACTGGTTAAAGTTTCCTTTACTTTGGGCCCAAACAGTGATAAGCCATCAAATGGGGTATTAATAAAGGAAGACTTAAAGGGTTCCGCAAAGGAACAGAGACGCATCCAGGCTTGTCTTCGAAGAGCAATGCCCGAACTAGCGGCTCTACTCGAACCATCAGCTGCATAGGATATGAGATGCATAGACGAGTTTACCACTGAATTTAGGGTAGTGAGCTGGGCCTTGACTTTGTCGGCCACTCCTGCAGCTACCGTACCCTGGAGAGTATCTCCTAGCTCTTTCAGGAGGTCTCTCTGTAGTCTTGTAAAATGGGTTAAGTAGTTCAGTGATCGCAGAGAAAAAGTCGCTGAACTAAACATACATTTCCCATATCTATCCATAACCCTAGAATCTCTGTTAGGGGGATGGATTTAAGAGGATGTCTCAGATACTTCCTTTTTGGTGGCTGCAGCTACCACCATGGCATCAACAGGCACTCCCTTTGTCAAAAATGGCTTGTGCACTGGGGCAGATATGAATTTATTGGGTCTATGAGGGACAGGTTCCATGGCCTCCGGCGACTCCCACGCCTTATGAGAGATCAGTTCCATGAGCTCATCGTAAGGTGGAGACACCCAAGAAGTGGAAGGTTGAGACCCAAAAACCTTCAAGAGCACGGACTCATCCTCAGTAGGGGTCTTGGACTGCCAACCGCCCCTCTGACTAAGGATCTCTAGTATCTCTGCAAAGGAGATATCCTCAGAGGGGGATTGAGGGGACCTTTCTGACTCATCTAAGTCCGTGTCAGATGTCAAAGACTCCTGTGGGGAGTCTAAGTGCCTCCTCTTGCACAGTCACTTCCTGAGCACCTCCTCAGTGGGGGGATCTGGGGAGGTCTCAGAAGAGCAGGGGACGCCTTGTGGGGGTACTTGAGGCTCGGGGTCTCTACGCTTAGAGGGACCGGGAGATGAAGAAGCAGACACAGGAGCTTGAGGGGAGAGCGAGAGCTGAACTGATGCTGACGTTGTCTTTGGAGACAAAACTCTCCTCATAGCATCGAAGGCACCATGGCTCCAAGGAGAAGGAGTGGACGGACCCGAGAGTACCGTCCGATCCTCCCGCACCGAAACCCTAGGCTCCGAACCCAAGATAGGAGCCAAGCTAATCTGAGCCGAAGCCCCGAGAGGAAGAGTCGGCACCGACAAGTCAGTTCGACTATCCTCCCCGGACCCGATGGGAGAGCGTCGGCTCCTAGAGCCCTCGGTCGGCGCAGAGGACATCCGAGTAGATGCAGCCGATAACACCGGTGTGGGTATCGGCTCCAAGGGTTCGACCACCATCGGTTCAATTTCCTTTGGCTCCAAGAGTCCAGTACGGCTCGGAGGAGGAGTAGACAAATCCGGTTCCATGGTCTTCAGTACAGACGAGCTGGTCAGGGCCGACAACAATTTGGCAAGTCCTGGTGCCTGTAAAAGCTTCTGCACTAGCCGATCCATGTCCAAATCTGAAAGGCTGACTGAGGACTTAGCTGAGTGCACCGAAGGTGCTGACTGAAGCAGAGGTGAAGAAGGAACTTCAGAGACCGGCTCTAATACCGAGAGCTGGCTCCAAATCAAAGGTACAGTCGGTTCCGATGACTGTAGAACCGATGACCCTCCTTCTGAAATCTTAGCCTTTTTTGAGACCTTATCTGAAGACTTGGATTTGGAGGATGTCCTAGTACCCTCATGGCTACTCAAAACTTCAGAAAAAGATTGCTGTAGCAATCCCCTGTCTATAAGTTTCCTCCTTCTCTCCAAGAGGACTCTTGAAGAAAAGGAGTGGCAAATGCTGCAGGTGTCTTGGAGGTGTTTAGCCCCCAGACAGTAGACACATTGAATGTGTCCGTAAGTGACGGACATTTTCTGGCCACAATCTGGGCATTCTTTGAATCCCGATTTAGGATGGGATTTCTCCTTATCATCAGACATCTTTAAAAGAAACAGTAAACTGCAAAAAGGTCAATTAGTAAAGTCCTTAGTGACTGAAAGATCCACGAGCAACTAAGCCCAATCCGGGCACTATCTATAACAGTATTATATAGATACAAATATAGGGCTAAGAAGCCCACAGAAAAAGCCTGACTATTATAAAGATTAATAGTAGAAAAAAAGGGCTAAAAGCCCACACAACAAAGAAGCCAATAAGGCCCTAACTTTTAAACTATTTATAAGTATTTAACTATAGAGTAAATATAAAAAGGCCTAATACTAACACACACTATATTTTTTAAACAAAAAAGAAAACTTTTTATAGACTTGCTGTTAATTTTTCCTAGAAAATGGTCTGAGTTAGCTGGATCACCAAGATCTCTCTTGCCGCGGCAAACTAGATCTGAGGTAATTCCAGCAGTGCATTGTGGGTTAAGGGGCTTGGTCTCAAGCTACTGGCAAACCTTGAGCTTGCTATCAGCCATGTCGGAACCGAGGATCGGCTCTGAACCCTTCAGTGAGAATAAACAACGAGATTTAACAACTTCACATTCCTTATTTTCAGCACAATCAGTAATCAACATAATTTTCTGTTTAAGCAAACCAATAATATGCTGCTGATACTTTAACGTATGAAACTGGCAATTAAATCCCCGATGGCCAAGGTTGCAGAGGTGTATACCTTCTTACCCCATCTATCCAGGGCCCTGGAATCCCTATCAGAGGGGGTAGGATTTTTGGCAGTAGTAGCCTTAATGCCCTTGGGTCCCTGTGAAATGGCCTCAGGGTCCGCAGTAGGATTATTAAAAAGGAACTTATTAGAATTATGAACCCTGTGATACCTATCAGGTTTCTGGAAGCAGGAGGTAAAGAGTCAGGGACCAAGCTAGATTCCAAAAAGGCATAGTCAACAATGTCCATCACAGGAGGGATAGCTAAAGGCCTGTGTTGGGGCAGGAGTAAGAAATCTATAAGCCTCTTTTTAGAATCAGAGTAATCCTGGCTTTCCCAGTGAAAATGTTCCCTAAGAGTATGCAAGGTTTCACCAAAAGAAAAATCCTCTGGGGGTGAAGCAGAGGGAATGGAGTTCTCTGCATCAAAATCCTCATAAGTAGATAAGGATAAATCCTGGTCATCAGAGGAGACAGAAATTTCAGAATCCTGGTCAGACGTATCATAAGCAAATTCAGTCCTAGGTCTCTTAGAGGGGGAAGGTTGGTTTCCCCTGATTAAAGTAATAAGGTCTTCAGCTATTCTTATCATTTGTGTTTTAGGCATAGAGGCCTGACCATGCGGTCTGGGCGTTGGTTTCCTAGGCATGGTTCTAGTTTTAGGCCTAGAAGAAGAAGATGGCATTGGTTTAATATGCAAGTTAGTAGGCCTGAATACACCCTCAGAAGCCGGTACCTGCACCGCTGCTCCAGACCCATCCAAGGTAGAGACATCCACAGGTTCCACAGTTGAAGCATCTCACGGCATACTGGACTCCTAATGGGTCTCAGTAGAGGCCTGCAAATCTAAAGTTGCGGGTATCAGGGGCTGTGAAGTGTCACACTGAGTACCGGCGAACTGGCGACTAGTTTAGGAGAAGCGCCATCGGTAGCTTTGGACCTAGGCAGCCTGTTTCTGTCTTTATCTTTCCGTTTTTTCAGAATGTCGGTAGTCGGGTGGCTTACCGAAGACATATCTGGATAATTGAACCGAGTACCAAAATATTTAGAAGCGGAAATGTACCAATGACGAATAGTTCATGGTTTAAATAAGGCACAAAACCAACAGCGAGGTACGTTGTGGTCAGGGCCTGGGTAAGGTATACAGTACGAATGAAAATCTTTATGAGGTATTTGCTTTCCACAAGAAATACAATTATTGACTTTTACTGACATCGGTTTAGCGCAAGAAAAAGTTTCCCCAACGGGCTACTTAGCTTTAGTTGAAGACTTCGGTTCTGAAACTCGAAAACGAAAATTTCAGGAGTCGGCCGACCGGCGCTTGCGAACTGCTTCTGCTTCGGGCACCGCACGGCAAGAAAGACTGGGGTAATGGCGTCGGCTGCATGTTTTATACCCATGACTACCTGATGTCACGGAAGATGAGACAGCAACCAATGCAGGACCCAAGACTTTGATAATCAGGCCAACTGAGGGCTACTGCAAGCAGATAACCCAAATGTGATGACTGCAACAGTGAAACACGAAGAACATCTTGTGTTCCTAGGTGGTAATAAGAGGGGGTTGTCAGTGTACATGAGACAGTTGCTACACTTTCTCAGGATGACCATATCAACCAGATAGGCAACAGAAACTGTAGGAAACTGTCCATCCATATTTGTCAGAATTGGTTTGGGGATAAGCTAAGGGGGGCAAAGGTAGAAAGATCTGAGATGGGTACTAGTAAGCTTGTGTTTGTACAGAGGCTGTAACGAAGTTTCACTACCTCAGGATCAAGCGAGTGCTAGTAAGGAAAAATCTGAAGCTGGAATACCTTGCAATGGGTTAAATCAGCCCAGTGGCAGTGCACGACACACGAACAAGCACAGTCCCGTGCAAATACAGGGTTTAAATACCAGAAAAGATGGAAGAATCTAGAAGCTCAGATTACTACCCAATTCTACTAGCCTTTACACTGTCAACAAATCACTCATGGCAGAAAAGGTCAGGCAGCCCTGTTACTCTCACTAACAGAGAAGGCAGGCACCTACCAGCACAAGATGGCTGCCAGGAAATTCAGCAAGTAAAACAACCAGGCCTGGATGCAGCAAATCTGTATCCAGACTATGTTACTTGATTAGAACAAAGAAAACTCACAGAAAAGCACAGACAGAGCACTCACAAACAGAAAATATAACTCTCAGTATGAAAAAAAGGAGTTTACAGTTAAGTAATTCAGTAAAAATGCAGTTACAGTAATGAAACATTACTTAGCAATGAAAATACAGTTAAAACAGTATAAAACAGTATAAGAATGCACTGAAACAGTAAAAAAAAGCTTTATAACAGTGCAAAATGTAGTAGATTAGCTGTATAGCACAACTATAAGTCTTAAGAAGTGCAAGTCAATGAAATAAATGTAAAAAACCCCAAAAAACACTTATTCTGCTCTTGGAGCCTCAGGGAATTTCTGTTATGTCACAGCGATGAATCACCACTCCTTAGACTGGTAAAACAGGGTTTAAATACTAGAAAAGATGGAAGAATCTAGAAGCTTGGGTTACTACCCAATCCTGCTAGCCCCTGCACTTTCAACCAATCATTCATGGTAGAGAAGGTTAGGCAGCCCTCTTACTCTCACTAACAAAGAAGGCAGGCCCCTACCAGCACAAGATGACTGCCAGGGAATTCAGCAAGCAAAACAACCAGGCCTTGATGCAGCAAACCTGTATCCAGACTATGCTACTTGACTAGCTCACAGAAAACTCCCAGAAAATACACAACAAGGCACAGATAGAGCACTCACAGTCAGAAAATACAGCTCTCAGTATAAAAAAGCAGTTTACAGTTAAGTAGTTTAGTAAAAATGCAGTTAGATACATTAACATTTTATCTATCCATTGTATTCTTACCTGTACCCATAAATGACTGCGATGAACCATGTAAATGTGTATATATATATATATATATATATATATATATATATATATATATACATATATATTGGACAATGCTGAATTTACTTCATTTTTACTACTACTATTCATAAAAAGGTAATGTTCCAGTAAATATTAATGAGCAACAGAAAATGAATGGGAATTTCTCTGTTCTGAGGTCTACACTCTTATCAGAGCATCCTGTATCCTTCAATGTTAACAGCACTACACCAGCTTTTCCTCCACTCACACATAAATGAAAAAGTACTGCATATACAGACCTCCATTTTTTTTTCTTTTTCTGTCTGTTCTTTTAATTGAATCTCTTTCTGTTGTTCTTCTAACACATGCTTCTTCTTCTGTAACCAGTCCTGTAAAAATGTAACAATACACATGTAAAATACCTAGTTTACAAATTAATTTTAATTCACAAATATCAGACTTGTACTGCTGGAGACAGAAATTATCAATAAGAATTATTAAAATCAAATTGTTTTCACAATCAAGGTTGAATGAATTATTCAGTTACAAAAAATGTTAGGCTGTCTAAAAAAGCTCCAGGTTTCACCTCAAACTGTGATCCACAGAGGTAAAGCCAAGTTATAATTACCTCCACTGCTTATTGTTGCCTTCAAGAATATTTGGGAAGAATTACCTGTGTATGTAGAAATAACACAGCAGGCAAAAATGTCCTAGTTAAAGTCAAAAGATCATACATATGAATGACAGTCTCCTCTGGTATCAAGATTTTTGTTGCTATAGGAGTCCTTCTTTAAGAAAGTACAGCAGATGCCATAACAAAGATGTTTCGAGGGGCAGTCTTGTAATATCAAAAGGACTTCTGCTCACTGATGTGAGTGGTCACCTAGCCTGACTTTCAAGAAGATGAGGGTAACCAAGTGAGGCAGTAATGGTGATTTTACTTTGCTTCTTCTGCAGAATCAGTTGGTGCTTGCCCCATATAAAAAATAGAGTTACCCTGTGTCACTGGCAGCTCTAGTGAGCAATTTGGAAATTATGGTAACAAAATCTGTACGATAAGTAGTAAAATACAAGCATGCCATGACTATATATAGAAAGTGGCAAACAGGATATTTATAAACCATAATAAATTATATCCGTCAAAAGTAAACAAAGGGAAAGCATCAACAATGCGAGGAGACACCCCCTTGAAGATCTAATGTTATGCCAAGTACCATACATATGTGTGCTATCTTTCTCCAGGAAGGACTCTTGCAGCAATAAATGTAGCAAAAAGGTTGAAATCTAAATAGTTACATATGATTATTCTAAGGTACTGAACATCTAAAGTAAGATCTTATGTAATACTGTGTACGAAAATCTACTTTGCTATCTGACTATTTATCCAGATTGCACTCTCTGGTAAACATGCTGATGGACACTAGATTAAAGATCCATGAAATCCCCGGGAACAGGGAACTGGCAACAGTATTAAAAACTGTGAGACACATTATGTCTGCCTTTGCTTCATATTTTCCATACCAGAAAGGCAGTGCAATAGGCAAGCATTTTGAGTATTTTTTTTTTGCTTCATGTAGAAAACAGCAGGTGGTCAGAATTTCCTAATATACTTGATTTTTTTCTGTAGCATGCATGACTTGTCTATGCACACACAAGTTTTCTAACAGCCTTCTTTGTTTTCCTGTGTTGTGAAGAAAACTGTCAGATGTACAGACTGCTTTATAAACACGGCTCAATCAAATTTTGCTAAAAGAAACAGTTAATTCTTACAGTCACTCTGCCACCGAGGAAATATGTAGGGTGTAAATTCATATAGAGGCATCTGAATTTCAGAAATATTTTTTGTCCTGGGAAATAATGTAGCTTAAAAAGAATGCCATGTAGTACAGGCATTTTAAGTTTAAACTGGCAGCTGCTTCAAAGGGTGATAATTCCAAATTGATATATATATATATATATATACACACACACACACACACACACACACACAAGTACATGACATAATGAGTTAGTGTTAAATACAGGATTTCATTTAGAAAAATTCTAAATTGTAGCCATATTATTTGTTAATCCTGCTGATTTTAAACAATTCTTAATAGCACCTTAGCTTTCCATTCATTTCAACTTCTGCTAAGCTCTACTACTGAGAGCTACTGGTACTCTCCACTGATTATGTATCATTGGCAAATTATCATGATTTATTTGTATATCAACATAATCGTGAAGTACATCATTGCGGTGGCTCTGCAAAGCATCAGAAATTGTGCAATTTGCTGAACACATTTGCTTGTTGCTTTCACACTATGCATTCTTTTTGCCATCTGCAACTTATCACAAGCCATACAACTCATGCAATAAGAGAACTATCACAGCACTTCCACCATTCCTAACCCCAATCTATAAAGCCCCTATCTCCCCTCACTCACATAATTTCTCTGTCCCTCTGCCCCTCAACAACCTGTATTCATCTGAGCATCCATCCTCCCTACCTACATATCGTTCCCCAAAATAAAACTCCCTCCCTCATATCATCCTTCACCTAAATTCAGAACAATTCACCTTTATAACCACCCACTTAAAAGAAAGCCATACTATTTCCTAATGTCTCTGTTCATATCAGGTGACATATATCCCAATCCTGGTCCTACTACTAATTCATACACCCCGCAAAACACTCCCCTTAACTTCAACCAGTCATCCATATCTAACAAACACCTATCTTTCTACTCTATCAATACTCGAAGCATCCTACACAAACGTAAGTCAGTTTCATGCATGGACATCTCAGCACAACCCTGACATTATCTCTGTTACAAAAACTTGGCTTAAACCCCACCACCAAGATAAAGACATTCTCTCCCCAGGTTACAACATTCCCTGCCAAGACTGCATTAAAAAGAAAGGTGGCATTGCTATAAGCCACTCTAAAAAACTTACTCTTTCCCAAACCAAACAAACTTTTCCCTCCTTCTCACCTGCTGAGATACTTGCTGCAAACATGAAGGTTAATAACCATAATACCATTACAATAATAGCCATATATATCCCACCAGGGGGACACAACATTCCCTTATTGGAAAACCTTTTTTCTTATCTCTCCCAAAACATCCCTAATGAAACTATCCTCCTAGGAGATGTAAATATTAATTGGTTGAATCTCAATACTACTAGCTCCCAGTATCATATAAATCTCTACAGATTTACTCAACTTATCTCTCAGCCTACTCACACCACCAAAAGGCACAGTCCAAGCTCCCTGATAGACTGGATACTAGTTTCTAATCCCTGCAAGTACCATAATCCAGAAACTCTACCAAACTCCCTTAGTGATCACTCACCTATAAAAGTGCTTAGATATACCACAGATCTCTCCAAACCACACCGATATATTACCTGCCGAAAGCTCTCCAACTTTAACCCTGAAACATTACAAACCCTTAGAGTTAACTGGGACTTCCTTAAACAGATTCCACTAGATGAAGCAGTTAATGCCTTTAACTCTACTTTCCTTTCCATTTTAAACTCCCTTACCCCACCTAGAAAAATTCGAATAAAAGTGAACATTTCACCTTGGTTAACTAAAACTACTCATGCCCTTATGCAAAGCAGAGACAAGGCTTGGAAAATATGGGTACAATCCAAGCTTCCTGCTGACAAGTACAAAGAACTTTGCAAAACAAAAAAAAATATTAACAATGACAAAAAAAACTTCTATTATAATCCCCCAACTACATTAAAATCTGATCCAAAAAAGTTCTGGAATGCTATAAACCAGATGCTACACCCTGGTAACCCCACCACTCCAAACCCATGTCCTGATAAGTCCCCTGAAAGACTGCAAATACTTTTAATGCTTATTTTATTGAATCTATTCCCAAACTATATAACAGTACCCCCTCTAAACACAGCTCCTCTAACCTCACTAAACCACCACCAACTGCTGAACCAATAAACTCCCCCTCTCTCTCTAACCTGTTTTTACTACCTACATTAAAGCTCTACTTTCTAAATTTAAACCATGCTCTGTATCAGCTGATCATATTCTTCATACTTTCTCCAGACTGCTGCACACTCCCTGATTGTGCCTGGATCTATCCTTATTAACTGCTCCATCTCTGAATCTAAAGTTGCAACTATCTGGAAACAGTTCTTCCAATTCACAAAGAAGGTAACTCCACAGAAATATCTAATTTCAGACCTGTTGTTATCCTCTCTTCTCTCTCTAAAATACTTGAGACATGTATACACAAACAAGCGATACATCATCTCCAACAAGAAAAACTTCTCACTCCTACCCAACATGATTTCCATCCTAAGCACAGTACCACCACTGCTCTCCTATCCTTTCTCAATACTATTTCTCTAGCCAAAGACAATCATACACTCATATCCTGTCTATTCCTAGACCAATCTAAGGCCTATGACACTGTCTCACACTCCTTATTACTTAGTAAACTCACTGACCTCTACTTCACTCCTGATACAGTAGCATGGTTCTCCAGCTATCTCACTGACTGACAGCAGTCAGATGGGACTCTGCACTCCCCCGACACATGTTAAAACTGGTATTTCCCAAGGATCCGTACTTAGACCACTACTTTTTAATATCTTTACCAACTCACTCTACTCTTCTTGTCCTCAGTCTACCATTGCCCAATATGCAGACGACTCTACAGTCATCACTATTGCAAACTCTCCCTCTGAACTATCAACTACTTAGACATCATTCAACTCTGTTAAGACTTGGCTCAAAAAACACCAGCTTATCCTCAACCCTAAAAAAACTAAACTGCTACTCTTTCTCCCTAAATCTGTTAACCACATCAAATCTTCCTTTACCATAACATCCTTAAATAATACTCCTATTGAAGTCGATAACAACACAAAACTACTTGGCATCACCATAGACAACCAACTAAAATTTGATCTACATATTAATAATTGCATTAGGAAAACCCATCAGAAGCTAGAACTTCTGTACAGAAATAGTAGATTACTCACCACTGAAGCTAAACATTCTATAAACCATGTCTACCTACTTCCTTGTCTAACTTAGTGCTCCCAAATACTTACTAATCTCAACTCATCTCTACTTTCCAAACTCGAAACAACCTACCACATGGTTGCCAGAATCACAGCTCAACACTCATATAGATCTCATCACTGCCTCTCCCTCAAATTCCTAAACTGTCTTGAGCTACCTCACCTGCTACTCCAATCCCAACTACAAATGATCCACTCCATTCTATATCAGCCATCTTTCTGCCCAGATCTATCATCTCTCATCATACACTACTCTCCCACCAGACATCTCAGAATTGCAACCCAAGTCTTACTAAAGGTTCACAAACCAAAAACCAAAACTGGCTGTAAGTTATACAGTTACCACCCCTCTACTGCATGGAAAAAACTCCCTCTAGAAATAAGAAATCTGATAAACCCTAAACAATTTAAAATAGCCACCAAAGATTACTTTAAAAAACACTGGACCTGCCTCTATCACATCCTCCCTGACCAAAATCCTCCCCTCTAAGTTTCATAGTAACCAAAATCCTCCCTTCTAAGCTTTATAGCAACCAACTTTGATCTTAACTACTGTAAAGATGATTGTATATCTAAATAATTATTGTATTATTCTTTTCAATAATATTGTATTGCAATGACAACTGTACACCTAAATAATTCTTGGATTATTCTTTTTCTCTAACATTAATGTTAAATTGCTACTGCTAAATTGCTCTATATATGTGTCTGGAGCCTTTCTCCCTGGGTCTCCATGGAATAAGGGCTTTTGCTCATTCGGACACTCCCTGTCAACAAATGTAAAATAAAATTAAATAAATAAATAAACTTTCTTCTCCAAGTACATTCTTGTCTCCATTTTTGTTTTTTCTTTTTATTTACCAAATGTGAATATACTTAAGTTACTCAACCTTTTCAAAATGTTTTCCTTTTTTCTCCTTTCTGTTTTCTCTTAGTCTCTTTCTTTCTCCATCTTTTTGTCTGCAGTAATTCTTGGATGTTATTTACCTACCACAAGCACAGATGTTAATAGGTTTAGGAGTAGAAGACAAAACCTTAATACTGCTGAAGTCTAAAAGAAGCTTCCTGACTTTCTAAAGAAAATTATCAACCTGAAGAACTGATACAGATGATTATCAAAAATAATAAACAGGTATCAAAATAATAAACAGGTAGCAGCACAAGCTATTATCAAATTATTTTTCCAGGAGAAAACTGAAGGGTCATCAGTACTCAGATGGTGAGAAGTACTGAACACAGTATAATACTGTATATACAGTATGTATACAGAGGGAGAGGAGTCTCATGCCATTTCTATCAGAATATTGTACAGAGGGAAAGGAGTCTCATGCCATTTCTATCACAATAATTGAAGGTGCTAGACTAGCAGTGGTACTCGGAAAAGATAGGAATTACTGAATAATTCTGTGAAGGTCACAGACTACAAACAGTGGATGAACTCAAATGATAGGATTTGGTGTTGTAGTGCCCCTCACCAAACACAGTTTGTCTGTTACTACTGAGGCAGCAGTGTCTTGCACAGGAGGAGAGGAATAGCTGCATAACATGTGAACCATACAGAAGTATAAGTCATGACTATCTATGTTAATTTTGCCTTGTAATAATCAGGTATGCCATGTTTGTTTTAGCTCCATGCAGTGCATTCTGAAGTAAATGGAAAGACTAACAGGCACCCTGAGTCTAAAGAAAGAAAATGGTATACAGCTCCCATGGTTAAGTTTGACAATAATTACAGCAACAATCTGTGAGCTAGTACCATCAGTGCATATCCTTTGTTGCAGCCAGATCTACCCACTTATTTGCCATGTGCACAAAAGACTGAACTGTTTGGTTGGAATTTCTGGAACACCGACTGAGACTTGCTCATTGAATCTGTAAGAAAGATATCTTTGCCTTACAGGTAGATTATCTTCTGTGTTAGGGTGTGGTCTACTATCCACAGTCACTTGTATACAGCCTATGTGCAAAGACGTAAGCATGTTTTACCCCAGTTTATTTACCTCATAAATGGAGTTGTTGTTGTGTCTTTTGGCTTTTCCCAGTTAGGAGTCGCCACAGCAGAACTCTAGTCCGCTAATGATTGGCAGTAGATTTTTACGTGCCGAGTTGCCAGCTCTGATGCACAACCTTCAATGAAGGTACGCCCATTCACTCATGTCTCCACACAGAAGACGCTTTAGCTGAGAATTGAACAGGACAACGTCTTACTGTGAGGCGACAATGCTACCGCAGCACCACCACCGCACTGCTGGGTAGAGATTCTGCTGCAGCAAATTCAGAACCAAGATTACTGCTCTCATTTCTTTCATATTTGTAGCAGCTAATACTGTGGTGCTGCAAGCACTAGGGTCTGGAGTTCAGTCTTGACCTTGGCTTACTATCAGTGTGGAGAATGCATGTTCTCCCAGTATTTAAGTGGGTTTTCTTAAGGTACTGGAGTCTCCTCCCATCTAAAATATGTGTGTGTGTGTTAACTGGCTACTCTAAACTTACAGTACTCATCTATCTTTGGCTTTGTTGTCTATGTTGTGGTTAAATGAGATCCATGAAGTATCAGTTTATACTGTTTTGGAGACCATACTCTTTGAATCTTGAGAGACAAATAGGTCTTCCAAAGCACAGCTCCTGGTATCCACTATTAAATTCTGTGGAGAGACGACTAGAGATGACAAAAAACATACCTAGAGTTAACTTACGAGATTCCCCCCACTCCCAGTGAGCTGTAATGCAGTCACTATTAATACTGGAAATGGTTTCAGTAGAGTTGGTAGCTTCATTCCACAGATGTAACTTGGGTGGGGAGTATAGGGTTGTTTCCACTACTGCAAGCTGTCTGGGTGCAATCAAACAGGTCCGGACAGTGTGGGAGTACACTGCTGGCATTCATTTAAGGGCAAACAGTTAATTTCTGAGGGAAGGACACAGACTTTCAGGAGGCTCCGTACTCTTTTCAGATGAGCACGAAAGAATGATTGGTATACCAAAGGGTGGCTTTGGTGGTTACAGCAATATAGTTAGGTTTTAAGGATGTGAGAGCAAAGGTAGATCATATTAGACTTAGCTGATTGTTATATAGACACATTTGTTACAGGCTGATGATGTAGTTCTCATATTTACTCATAAGAGGGACAGCATTTGCCAACTTCCTAAGTGTTACTAGAATACAATTCACATGTTTTGTTACTGCCTCTTTTAAATAGTGAAATGTTCTTAGCATCTCCAATGCCAAATTCATCCTTGCATTTGAGATTGTTTGCAAAGAGTATGGCGCACTTTTTATTTTTACACTTCTCTCACATGCTCCCTGTGGCATCTGAGACTCTGTCTTTATGAAAAATTATATAAGGAGGTTTACAAGATAAGGCTTGAACCTCTGAAATTCTCCTGGCTGAGGAGACGGCCACCAAAAAAAAGTTATGTACTCACCATAACGTTCCATGTGAGTTGTCCACCTCGTCTTCATTCTGTACTGATGGGTTCGGAACCGATCCTTGGTTCCCACTCTGCCGTTTACTAAAGCTCGAGGTCTCCAACCAGCTCATAGCTCATTCCCTATCCCATGATGCTCTAGTGCCTTCCTCAGATCTTGTTTGCTGATGTCCTTATATATGTATATACACACACACATATATATAAGCCAAGAAGAGGGTCAAAGCATATTAGATGTCCAACTAAAAACCTCTCGATCCTCCAAAATCTAAAGGCTGGGGGTTGGAGGGTGGGACATAAGAATGAAGATGAGATGGACAACTCACTTGGAATGTTATGGTGAGTACATAACTTCTTTATGTGAAGTTGTTCTATCTCGTCTTCATTCTGTACTGATGAGACAGCATCCCTAGCACCATTTTTCCTGGGTGCCTCATGGTAGAATATTCTTCAGAACAGTGGACCCAAAAGAGGCCCTGTCCCTGGAGGCCAAATCGACTTTGTAATGAGTGATAAAGGTATGAGGCCTTGCCCACGTTGCTGCTGTACAAATAGTATCCATAGGTAACTTTGCACGGAATGCATGAGAAGCTGATATAGCTCTAGTAGAATGAGCCCTTATTTTGTCTGGCAGCTGTTTGTCTACTGATTGATAAACAAATGAGATACAATCTGATAACCATCTGGATAAAGTAGTTTTTGTTACTACAGCACCTTTTTTGTTATGTGAAAAGGAAACAAAAAGCTGGTCAGATTTTCTGAATTCTTTTATTCTGTGTAAACAGAAGCTTAACTGTGTATGAACATCAGGCTGGCATAGCATATATTCTGCCTTACTGCCATACACAGGCAGTTCTATGGATTGGTTTAGATTGAATTCTGAACATACTTTTGGTAAAAATTAAGAGTTCATGTGAAGTGAGACCCTATCATTGTAAAATAACATGTATGGAGGTTTGACTGACAAGGCTTATAACTATGAAATTCTCCTAGCTGACGTGACTGCCATTAGGAAAATAGTTTTCCAAGATAAGAATTTTAAGTTGCAAGATGATGCAGGTTAAAAGGGAGCAGGATTATGCGGGATAAAACAAAATTTAGATTCCATGGTGGAAGGGGTGATTTTATGGATGGTCTTAACAAATTGCTGCCTCTCAGAAATGCTTTTGATAATCTGTGGTTCACAATATTTGGTCCTTCTTTCCCAATGTGAAAATTATACACTGCTGCTAATTGGACTCGAATGGTTGGCGCAGCTGCTCCCTCATTAAAAAGCTTAGCCAAAAATTCTAGAAAGTGTGATAAAGTTGCTGGATAAGGATCAATATGATTCTGTGAGGCCCAGATTGAAAATCTTTTCCATTTGCTGAGGTATAGTCTTCGTACAGACGTCTTATGAAAAGATATCAGGATGTGTTGAACTTCTGGAGTAAACTTCTGTAGCCTGGCTATGTTTGGAATTGGAGCAGCCATGCTGTCAACTTGAGGGAATGAAGAGATGGATGGAGGGCCCCTGACGAATGGGTCAGAAGATCTGGGACTGCGTCCAGAATCCAAGGCTCCTCCTGAAGATGAGGCCTCAAGAAGGGGAACCAGATTTGACGAGGCCAGTAAGGGGCTATCAGAATTAAGGTCCTTCCCAAAGAGCTGGATTTCTGAAGAACTTTGGGTATTAGAGGAAAGGGAAGAAAAGTGTATGAGAGACCCGGGGGCCAATCATGCACAAGTGCATTCCTTGGGGATTTCCTCGATGGGGAAATTAGGGCAAAAGAGCTGCTGCATTTTATGTTTGTGGACATGGCAAAAAGACCGCAACAAGGCTGGCCCCATCTGTGAAAAATAATTTCCGCTACTTCTTGCTTTAGCGACCACTTGTGTGGCATCAAAATTGCTCTGCGGAGTTTGTCCGCTATCCTATCTGGTCTGTGGGGACCGACTGGATGACACTTTTTTTCTAGCAACCTTTGAATTTCTATGGTTTCTTGTTCCTTGTGACTAGGTGGAACATCCAGGATCCTTTTTATTTGTGGAGGTGGCAGGAAAAGGGTATTGAGTAACCTCTGGATATGATGCTTTGTACCCATTTGTCTTTTGTTATTTTTAGCCAGGTGTCTGGGTACAAAGATAAGCAACCCCCGACTGCTTCCAGAGAGGGACAGATGGGCCTCCTTTCAGGAGCGCTTGAAAGGGCTTACCAAAGAAAGATTCTTGGTCGCCCTTGTTTTGCAGACCCCCTCTGCCATGCGGTCGGTATCTTCCATTATTACCTCCTCCTCCTCTACCCCTGGAGGAAGGTTCACCATGTGTATCCTGAAAGGCTCTCTGGGATTTTCAAACCATATTTCCCCTCCCTTTTGACCCTTGGGATAGGGTCTAGAAGGTGTGGAAAAATGGACTCCGATGGCAGAGAGAGTCTTTCCTTCCTGTTCACACCTGGTTAGTGTTTCTTTGACTTTCGGCCTGAACAAGGATGAGCCATCAAATTGGGTATTAATGAAGGATGACTTGAAAGGTTCTGCAAAGTTACACAAGCGCATCCAGGAATATCGCCTAAGGGCAATTCCTGAACCCGCTGACCTATTCACTCCATTGGCTGTGTAAGAAACGAGCCTCATGGAAAAGTTGACTACTGAATTGAGGGTGGCAAGTTGTGAAGATACCTTATTTGCTATGCCCGCAGCTACTGCACCCTGGAGAGTATCTCCAAGCTCTTTTAGGAGATCTCTGTCTTCTTCTTCTTCTTTCGGCTTTTTTCCCGGTTAGGGGTCACCACAGTGGATCACCTGTCTGCTCATGATTGGCAGTGGAGTTTTATGGTGTCGAGTTTCCAGCCCAGCACCCAACCTTCCACAGAAGGCACACACATGCACACACTCACACCTAGGGCCAATTTAGAGTGTCCAATCCACCTACTGCATGTCTTTGGGATGTGGGAGGAAACCGCAGCACCCAGAGGAAACCCACGCAACCACAGGGAGGACCATGAAGACTCCACACAGAAGGCACCCCAGCCGAGAATCGAACTGGAGAACCTCTTGCTGTGAGGTGGCAACACTAACTGCTGTACCACCGTGGCCGCAGATCTCTCTGTAACCTTGTGAAATGTGTAAGATAATTGAGGGACCCAAGTGTAAAGGCCACTGAAGAGAACATGCACTTTCCATATCTGTCCATCGTACGAGATTCTTTGTTCGGGGGATGGACAGATGTGGATGTCTCTGATAACTCCTTTTTGGTGGCCACCACCACCATAGCATCTACAGGGACTCCTTTTGTTAAGAAAGTTTTATCTTCTGGGGAGGTGATAAACTTATTAGGGCTCCTAGGTACAGGCTCCACTGTGTCTGGAGACTCCCATGCCTTTTGACAAACTAATTCCATGAGCTTGTCTAAAGGCAGGGACAATGAGGTGGCAGAAGGGCAAGACCCAAAAGCCTTAAGGAAGATGGACTCCTCATCAGAATGGGTAATGGGCTTCCAGCCACCTCTCTGTTTAAGGATTTCCAAGAAGTCTGAAAGGAAGACATCCTCAGAGGGCAACCGTGGGGACCCTTCTGATTCATCCAGCTCCATATCGGATGTGATTGACTCCTCAGGGGATTCCAAATGCTTCCTCTTACATAATCTCTTCTGAGGGACCTTTTCAGAAGGTCATTCCAGAGAGGTTTTGGAAGAGAGGGGTTCACCCACTGGGACAACCTGAGACTTCGGGTCTCTACGCTTCTGTCGAATCAGCTGTGCAGAGACGGATACTGATGCTTTTGGGGAGGGAATGTTTGGATCAGACAGTGAGGATGTCTGTGAGGACAGTGCTCTCCTCATAGCCATGAAAGCCCACCACCCATGGTCTGAAGAGACTCCCGGTTCCAAAGAATCAGAAGATCTCCCCAGCACAACAGGGGGCAGCTCGGAGGCTGAGGGAGGAGCCGAAGTCACCTGAGCCGAAGTCCCAAGAGGCAAGTTCGGAACCGAAAATGTCCAACTGTCCTCTCCGGACCCAACCTGTGAATGTCAGCTCCTAGACACCTCAGATGGCACCGAGGTAGTCGGAGCCAATGAACCTGAAGTAGGTCTTGGCTCCAACGGTTCCAACACTATGACTTCCACACATTCCACCTCCGAAGCCACAGCTTGGGTCAGAGGAGGAATTAAGGATAAGGGGACGGGTCCAGTTGCTCTGGGACCTTCTCGGTCAGTTCCAACAAAAGTTTTGCCAGCACTGGTGTCCTCAGCAGTCTCTGAACCACACAAGCTACATCATAATCAGATACGCTTTTGGAGGATCGAGAGGATGGGGCAGATACTACAGACTGTAAGAAAGGTGACCCGAGAGTCGGAGATACTGGATCCAAAGCAGAGGAGCGGCTCCTAACTTGCACTACCATCGGCTCCAACATAGATGGAGCTGTGGTGGAAGGACTCTTGGTATCAGATTGTTTAGCCACTGTCGGAGACATCCTGGATAATTTTGTGGATGGTTCTGACCTTCCTGAAGAGGAAGAAGATGATCTCTTTGAAGTCCTTTCAGGTTGTGTAGGAGACATGGATTTCATTGAACTACCTTGATTCTGTCCAAGAAATTCTGAGAAAGAAGACTTTAGCAATCCTTTCAGTATTAACTTATTTCTTCTCTCATGGAGAACCCTGGAGCTGAAGGAGTGGCATATGGAGCAGGAATCCTGCAGATGAACTGCCCACAGGCAGTAAACTCACTCTGTATGTCCATCCATAATCGACATCTTGTGTGTGCACCTAGGGCACTTTTTGAAACCCGAAGGTTTCACTTCCTTAGCTTGCTTTGACATTTTTAAGTTCACAATCACTTGAAGACAGAATAGCCCTCTAAGTAAAATGGGCTCTATCGCTCTCAACGAGCTACAAATACAATTTTAAAAGGTCATGCACACACACTTTTAGAACAACACACTGGAATGTTACGGAAAATCTTAATTCTAAATATGTAATCCTGTTAGAAAAAAACAGGAAAGAACTTTGAATAATAATGCACACAATATGTATTATAAAACTACTAAAAGGTAAAGGCACACAACTATCTAAAAGTCCTAAGTACTTAATGCTAAATGCAAAACACTAATCTACCACACTGCAAACGGGATAGGGAAATTTTAAAGGCCTAACCAACAACGGCCCAAAAAACCACACAAAGCATACTAAAATATAAAAGATATATAAAGAGTACACTATCTATAAAAAAATATGAGTGAAACTTTAGATTTTAAGGTAATAAAATGAAGGTGGACTATCTTAATATGATAAAATATCAAAAATTTAAGTAAGTCACTTAGCCAGAGGGGTCTATATTATATTCTTGAAAGTCGAGAATGTTGAATCTGACATTGTCGGCACAAGAATATCAAATGCTCAGAATCTCGAGCGTATAAACGGAAATCTCCGTAAGGGAAGATTTCCATTTACTGCAATGTAGTGCGGTCTCGGAGTTGATATATTTAAGTAGTGGGGGGTGTAGGGGCACAGTCCCCCACATGAGGGGGTGCAAGAGGGCTTGTCACCTGCTTAAACCCATTAGGGTACTTTTTTGTTTTCTTGTTTTTGTCTTTTTATAAGGTCGACATTTGAAGACATCGACCACATGTTGTTGACCATATGTTGTTCGATGTTTTCAACCGTCAATCTTGTAATATATTGCAAATATTGGAAGAGCGTTGCACCACGAGTATTAGTATTTCATCTGAGTATTCAAAGCTTACTAAACAACCAAAATGGCGAAAAAACAGCTTAAAAGCAACAGCTTCATTAATAGGCTTTTACCATATTAAATCCACAATATATGAAGTATAGAGCTTTGCTGTTGTAAAAGTCAAGTGGCGTTGTAATTCCACAGCTTTAAAATATGTGAATGTCATAAAAAGAGAAAAAACGAACATAAAAGTGAAGAACCCTTCCGATGTGAACGACGAACAAGCGCTTTCAGCTTTTTCAAGCCTTCTTCAGATCTGATTTCTGTTTTTATGATGAGCTGGTTGGAGACCTCAAGCTTTAGTAAATGACCGCATCGGAACCAAGGATCGGTTCTGAACCCATCAACACAGAATGAAGATGAGGTAGAACAATTTCACATCAATGTTTTCCAAGACAGGAATTTTAGATTGCATTTGTCTGAAGGTTTGAAGGGGGGTGATAAACTAAGGATTGGAGAACTAAATTTAGGTCCCAAAGTGCCAATTGTTCCTTATATGGGGGTCTGAGGATGAAGGACCCCTTCAAAAAGGCTTTGCAAAGTTTATGGGACATCAAAGTTGAGCCATCCAGACCCAAGTGAAAATTTGAGATTGCAGCTAGATGCACTCAAATGGTAGACACTGAGGCTCCTTATTCAAAAAGTGATGTCAAGAAGTCTAGAACCTTATCAACTGGAGTTAAATAAGGATCAGTATTAGATTTAGACATTCACAGAGAAAATTTCTGCCATTTGCTGAGATACAATTTTCTAGGGGAGGATTTGTGACTAGACAAAATGATTTGTTGTGCTGATGAACTAAGAGAGGGATGTCTGGCAATCATGAGAATTGGAGAAGCTATGCAGTGAGCTTGAGGTTCTGCAGATTCGGGTGAACCAATCCATCTGGGTGGGACAACAGGTCCAGAGTTGGATCCAGGCTTAATGGTTTCCAAACTAGTTGAGGCCAAAGAAAGGGAAACCAGATTTGTCGAAGCCAGAATGGGGCAATGAGGATTATCTTGTTCTTCACCCTGATGGCTTTCTTTAAAAATTGGGATACAAGAGGGATTGGGGGAATTGCATAAAGTAGACCGAAGCCCAATCATGGAGAAAAGTATCTCTCAATGACTCCCCCCAGAGGAAGGATCAGGGCAAAGTAGTTGCTGCACTTGTTGTTCAGTGGGGATGCAAGTCCGGTCCCATTGGCGAAAATATCCTTTCCGTCACAGATGGATTGAGAGACCACTCTTGAGGCATCAGAATACTTCTGCTTAATCTGTTCACAATTACCTTGGAGCTCCCCGGAATGTGTGTTGCAAAGAGAAAGCGGTCAGAGGAAATTGCCCATTGCCAAACTCGGACAGCTTCCTGACAGAGGGGGTAGGACCTGGTTTCCACTTGTTTGGTGATGTACCAGACTACTGCCATGTTGTCTGTTTGGATTGCAATTGTCCTTGAGGGGAGGGTTAGGTGGAGTGCTTGCAACACTAACAGCACTGCCTCATCTCTAGAACACCGATATGCAAATTGGCCTCCAGATGGGACCAACTGCCTTGGACCGTCTTTCCCAGATAATGCCCCCCCCCCCGGTCACTATAGCTTGGGAATGAGAGGGGACAAAGGGACGGCCCATTAAAATTTTATTGGAGTGAAGCCACCACTGAAGATCCCACTTACATCAGTTGGTTATTGTAATTAAATGAGACACTGACTGGTCTAGCACTGACGGTTGAGAAGCTAGCAGCCGTTGAAGGATTCACATGTGATATCTTGCTAATGGGACTAGAGTGATAGAAGCTGCCATAGATCCTAGGGTTTGTAGTTGAAGCCTTGCTGGTACTTTGTTGTTGCAAACAATCTGGCTGTCTTGGCCTTTTATTCTTTGCAGTTTCTCGATGGGTAGGGATGCGATGGTCGTGGTCATGTTTAACCTTGCTCTGATGAACTCTAACTGCTGACATGGCTCCAACATGGACTTTTCATAGTTTACTGTAATGCCTAGATTGACACAGAGCTGACAAGTGTAATCTCAAGCCTCCTCGAGGAGATGCCTGGTGGGAGCTGTAAGGAGCCAGTCATTTAGGTATGGAAACTCCTGGAATCCTTGCAGTCTGAGATGAGCTGCAACCACTGCCATGCATTTGGTGAACACCCTGGAGGCTGTGGTGAGACCAAAGGGTGGTGCTCTGAATTGGTAGTGACTGGCTCCCAGTTGGAAGTGCAGATATCTTATGGACCATTTGTCCATTTTTATGTGTTAATACAGCACATCCAATCATCTTTCCTAAAAAGGGATGGATAGACTGAACCATGACTATCCGATATTTGGCATGCTGAACTCATCTGTTCAGCCTGCTGAGATCCAAGATTGGTCTCCAGTCCTCTGTCTTCTTTGGCACTAAAAAAAACCTTGAGTAAATTCTGGATACTAATTGGTCTGGTGGGACTGCTTGGATGACTCTTTTGTCGAGCAGTTTTTGAATTTCTAAGACTGCTGCTTCCCTGTGACTGGGTGGAACATCTGGGGTTTTGGTCGTAGCCATTGGTTGAACTAGAAAAGGAAAATTGTAACCTCTGGTTATAATCCACTACACCCAAAGGTCTTTCGTTATCTTTAGCCAGGCATGTTGGTACAAGGATAATCATTCCCTGACTGCCACCAGAGGACTGCAATTGGGCTTCCTTTCAGGAACGCTGACAGAAGTTTGCAGAGAAGGAATCCCTGGAACTCTGATTCTGCAGGCCACCTCTGCCTCTTCCTCAGTGTCTTCCATTATTGCCTCCCCCTCTGCCCCGGGAGAAGTCATTGCCATGTGTGTTCCAGAAAGTCAATTTGCACTTTTTAAAGCATAACCTCCCACTCTGCTGGTTCTTGGAATAAGGCCGCTGGGGAGTGGAAAAGTTTACACCTATGGAAGAAAGAGTCTTTCCATCTTTCTCACATCTGGCTAGAGTCTCTAACTTTGGGACTAAACAGGGATGTTTCGTCAAATGGAGTATTGATGAAAGAAGGCTTAAATGGGTCTGCAAACACACATAAGCACATCCAGGTGTGCTACGCCTGAACCCGCAGCTCTCGTTGTCCCTTCGGCAGCATGTGCAATTAGCCTCATGGATGAGTTGGACATCAATTCTAGGGTTGCGAGCTAAGAAGCCACTTTGTCTCAGACTCCTTCAACTACTGCTTCTGAAAGGGTATCTGAAAGTACTTTTATAAGATCCCTCTACAATCTGGTAAAATGTACATGTAATTCAAGGACCTAAGAGCGAAGGTCAATGAAGCGTAAACACGCTTCCAAAATCTATCCATAGCCCTACATTCCTTATTAGAGGATGGATAGTTGGACTTTCGTCAGCAAGTTCCTTCTTAGTGGCTGCTGCCACCACCATGGCATCTACTGGAATTCCCTTAGTCCAATGTGGTTGATCCTTAGTGGCTGACAATATCTGATCTGGGATCAGGCAACTTCCATGCCTGCTGAGCAATCAGATTGATGAGGTCGTCAGCAGGTGGAGAGATCCAAGAGGTGGAGGGTTGAGCATGAAAGGCCTCAAGATATACCGATTCCTTTGAGGAAGGTTGGTTGAAAGTCCAGACACTCCTCTGTTTCAGGATCTCTAGGATGTCCCCAAAGGTAACATCATCAGGGGTAGACTTGGGGAAACCTTCCCCTTCATCGAAATCAGTATCTTTTGTGAATGACTCCTCAGGGGAGTCCAAGTGTTTCCTCCTGCTCTTTTATCTTTGCAGGAACCTTGTTGGTGGGGTGCTCCGGAGAGGTATTCTGAAGAGGGCATAACCACAGTGGTTAGATCTTGAGTGTTCTGTGCCCTCTATCCCAGGGAAGAGGCTGGAGGAAGCTTTAGTCGAGGGAAAAGAGCAGATGTCAACAGGGTAGGGAATGACTGACTTCCAGCAATGAACAATGCCCTCTCTATGGCCTGGACACAGGCCCTCCCTGTAGAGGGGGGATGGGAGCCTGGAACCAAAAAGGACTCCTTCGGAACCATGGTCCCACTCTGCACTGAGGAAGCCTTCTCCGAGGCAGAAGCCAGGGTTGAGCTTACGAGTGCAGAGCCGGTGAGGGACACAGATGGTTCCGAAAAAGCTGAAGACGAAACCATCCCCCCCGAGACCCGCAACAAAGCTATGGCCCTGGGAGGTCTCCGGGTCCAAAACACCCGAAGCACTCAGGGTAGCGATCGGTGCTGGAGAATGAGCTCAATCTTGCACCGAAGCAGTCGATACCGGAACTATCAACACCACAGGCTCCGAAGTCTCAGTGGGAGTTGGAAGAGGATGGAGAAGAATTGGGGTGGATGTGGACACAGTTCCAGTGGCAATGACACTAGGAACCGAAGCCGAAGACAATCCCCTCGCCTCAAGGAGATGGTCCACCATCCTTATAATACCATATTCCGATAGGCTCCTGGTGGATCGGCCAGAGGAAATGGAGGGGGACCTGGGAGGATGCTTCTCCAAGAAGGGACTTGGAAGGTGAGCCACAAAGGGATCTACTGAAGGAGACTACCAGGTCCATGGCAAATTGCTAAAGGGCAACTCCTTCAGTTCCTGGGCTTTGGGTGTCTTAGTAGGAGGAACTGGTGTTGTGGATGGTGCCGAGGAACTCGGTGCAGAAGTTAGCACCAATGGTGCCATGGGTTGAGATGCCTTGGTTATCGGTTCCTAGGATGCTGCCAGAACCACAGAAGATTTAGACATTTTCGATACCAGTTCTGAGGAAACAGTTGGAGTCATATGGGGTCTCTTTTTGGACTTCTCCCTCTTACTGGATGAAGAAGAAGAAGTGGAAGGTGAACTAACCTCTGTTCTGGACCCTGACAGTGATTCGTCAAATTCAGATTTCAAAAGACCTTTTAGAATATGCTTATTCTTACTGTCCACTAGTGCCCCATGGCTAAAACTATGACATATGGCACAGTCTTCTTGTAAGTATACAGCCCCAAGACAATAAACGCAATGAGTATGCCGATCAGAAATGAGAATTTTTCCATCGCACTTAAGACACCTCTTAAATCCTGAGGTGACTTTAGCTGGCTTGTCTGCCATAATGAGTAAACACACACATACACAAGGACTCCACTAAACTACGCAGGGACTAACTCTTCTCTAAATTTTTTCTTTTTAAAGAATTATAAAAAGGAAAGTTACAGAGAATAATGAAGTGCTAACAATGGTACAGAAGAAATACCAAAGGTAAACGGGAAATGTACCAACAATGGTATGTAAGGCTACCTTAAGGCAGAGGAAAACAGGATCACATGCACACTAACAGCAAAAGAGAGCAGGTAGAAAACAAATTAACAAATCTTAATATAAAGAAGAAAGGAAGTAACTTACAGAGAAGAAACTGCTTTGCTTGAGAGCTTATGGGAGACGTGTCTGGCACTTTGAAGTGCCAAATGAGATCTGGGGTAATTTGGTGAGGAGCATTATGGGTAGAGCTGAACTTGAGAGTGTTTTGTTGTGTGCGAGCTAGCATAACAGCCTAGTCAGTTCCGAGGGTTCGTGACCGAAACCACTATCAAGGACTATGTGAAGATTGACAACATCAGATTTCTTGCACTGCATTCATGAAAAAATATTATTCAGACAAGTCAAATACCACACAAATAAGTCTTACATCCCATATTTATATAATCTTGGACCAAGTAGAAGGTAAACCAGCTTGTCTTCCCTTAGGTGACAGCCTCAAAACTTGGTATACTCTGGTAATTGATCAATTGCCTGATGGTCACAGAAAATCAGTTATTACTTACCTTGTTCCGAACTATCTGTGAGAGATGCAAATATTTAGCTTAGATGGAGGCATTACTCTGAACATGAAGACAGTCTATAACGATCATACACCTTAACAGCCCTTCACACAAATATCTGGAAACATACATGTTGATGCTGTAAAAAAATCACTGCCTAAGCATCTAAGGTCAAACAAAACACTACAACACATGCTACCACATACATAGTTGCAAGTCACCAAAAAAAAATATTTTTCTTTAAACCCAGTACAAATAAACCCTCTGCTAATAAAATGTACTGGTGATAGGTTTCTCCATAGTCAGGCACACTGACTCTACTCTCACTTGGACAAAAATAGGGTGACAAAGAGTTCTTTTAGGTGCCACAATCTCTAATGTTTCAAGGGCCCTCATAAGGAATAAGTATGACTATGACATGGTGGTTTCCATGTGGGTGTGTTTGACCTGTCACACAAAACCCTGAGGGCTATGCAGAGAGATTCTGAGCTCTCCATGCATGTCACAGATGTAAAAAAGACCCTGATATTGAGTTCAATCCTTCCTTTTCTATGAGTGATACCAGGGTACAAACATGACTGGTTTCAACAAGTAACTGAACAAATGGTGTCATCTGGGGAGGATCCAGTATGTGTCAGCTTTGGATGAACTGCTGCACAGCTCTCTTTCTTTACCAAGGATGGCTTGCAGCTCTCAGTCTAAGGCTTTTGCATACTGGTTAAATTCCTTGTTACCTACATAGTGCTTTTTTAGGCACAGTCTGGCTAATGGATCCCCCAAACAAAACAGCAAAACAAGAACCATACAGTATCAAGGTAGTGTTGCTCAGTGCTAGGAGTCTAAATAACAATTTACCTGACCTTGTGACCCTCCTGCATTTGAAGCATATTTGTGTGTATTACTACTGAAACTGCAGAAAACACTCACGCTATACCCAGATTTTTCACCCACCATGTCTTTTAAAGACCACCTTATCACAATACAGATTCATAGAGATCCACAAACTGAACCTTTTGGGATACAAATTACATTAAATAAAACCAACTATCAGGTTACAGAACCCACTCAATGTCTCCTGAAAATCATTGTTGATTCCCTAATATACTGAATGAACTTCAAATACACAGGAACTCAACCATCCTGGAATAGTTTAATTACTATTTGACAAACCAAAATACCTATACCTCAAATTTAGTTTATGCCCCAAAATTTGAGTTCATTAACAAGAATGTCATGGACCAAATATTTTGCCCACTAGAGGACAAAATTATGTCCTTCAAAATCACTTTTGCAGTATTCTAAACAGAAGGGATCTCCTGCCCAGAGCAGTCTGATGCTCAGCCAATATACAAAAGCCTAATGATCTTGTATACACTGTACGTTACGGGTTCCGGCCTGTAGCTCGCAAGACATTGCACTGCGAGCTACATTGCCGAAACCAACTGGCTGCAGCAGCACTTTGCCGTAGAGCAATACGGCTGTAAAGCATAGCCGCTGCAGCTGTAAACTATGGACAGACGTATGTTAACTGGTGGTGATCGTTACAGACAGCTGCCCGGTTGTATTCTAGCTGAGACAGCCGTACTAGATATGTAACACATTCTGTATACACATTCAAGGACTGCATTTATTTAATTATTTATTTATCATATTGTCAGATGTCTGATAATATAATAAATAAATAATGAAATAAATGCAGTCCTTGAATGTGAATACGGAATGGGTTACACATCTAGTACGGCTGTCTCAGCTAGAATACAGCCGGGCAGCTGTCTGCAATGATCACCACCAGTTAACATACATCTGTCCATAGTTTACAGCTGCAGCGGCTATGCTTTACAGTCATAATGCTCTACGGCAAAGTGCTGCTGCAGCCAGTTGGTTTCGGCAATGTAGCTCGCAGGGCAATGTCTTGCGAGCTACACGCCGGAACCCGTGCATTACACTTATGCTCCCTGCAAAGAACGTAGGATATAAAAAGCAGGTATGGATGCAACTACCCAGAACGTCTTTGCCACCAGTTTGAATGCCATTATTGCTAGTTGGTCTGAATGCCTTGTTGCTGTGCTGAATACTTAGCTGTCAGATAAGTGCCCCATTGTGGTTGTTTTTTTCTTTTCTTTTATTCCATGATCTTCCTGGTTCTTTGAACGGAGGGCACTTGGAGACCTATTCTGGATCTCTCCCAGCTCAACAAAATTCTCAAGGTCCCTTCTTTTTGGATGCTTACTCTTCATACCCTATTTCCTCTTTTACTATCTCAGGCTTTTTTTTGGTGTCTTTGGATCTGAAAGATACTTGCCTTCATATGCCTATTCACCCTCTTTTCAGGAAGTTTTTATTTTTCTCTGTCTTCCTTTCATTTTCAGTTCTTTGCTTTGCCATCTGGCTTCTCTATAGCCCTACGGGTATTCACAAAATGCCTAGCTCCTGTGATTTCTTTCTGCAGGCTCCAAGGCATTCAGATTTTTTCTTATCTAGATAACCTGTTGCTTAAAGCGTCTTCTCCTGGTCACCTGTTACAGGAGCTGCAGTTCACCAGCTCTCTTCTTCAAAGTCTGGGGTTCATTATCAACTTCCAAAAGTGCATCCTGACTGCCTCTCAAGATCATGTCTATCTGGGATGCAGGATCCAGACAATGCCAGTGTTGGGCTCTCTTCCAACTCCAAAAGTTTGGTCATTGACACCTTCTTTCATTCTCTTCTTCCTCTGTCTGCTATGCCAGCCAATGAGTTTTTTCGGGCCCTGGGATTCAGGGCCTCTTCTATTCCAATGCTCCCTCTTGCTAGACTCCATATGTGGAAGCTTCAATGGTACAGTAAGTCTTCTTGGCTGCAGCACTGTCACCCTCTAGGTTTCAGTGTACCTCTGCTTCCCTGTATAAAGGAGGAGCTTGAGTGGCGGACTTAACAGTTTGTTCACAACCCAGGCCTGCCCTTTCAGCCTCCAGTCCCTTCTCAAGAACTGTTCACTGATGCCTCAGACATGGGGCAGGGGGCTTATTTGGTCACCTGAAAGTTCACTGTCTCTGATCACCCATCAGAGGTCAGACCATATCAACATCAAAGAGATGAGAGCTCGGATTCTGGCCCTCCAAGCTTTTCACCCCATGTGCTCTAAAGGCCCCTTGAAGGTCTATACAGACAACATTGAAGTGATGTGGGTGCAGTGATGTGGTATGTCAACAAGCAGGTAGGCACAAAATCTTACCTCCTCTGCAGAATGGCTCTTCAGGCTTGGGAGGTGGCTCTCAGTTATCAGTTAACTCTTCAGACAGTATACATTCCTTCAGAGATCAATCTAGTGGCAGACTCTCTGAGCAGGTCCAAAACATAGGCTCATGAATGGATGCTTCACAAAGACATGTTTCTGGATATTATCCATCAGTGGAGTATTCTTTGGGTAGATATTTTGCCTCCCTTCTGAACAAGCAGCTTCCTCTCTTCTGTTCCAGACTGCCATTCCATCTGGCATGGAAGACGGATGCCCTTTCTTTTCATTGGAAGGGGATGTTTCTTTATGTTTTCCCTTCTCCTCCTCTGCTCCCAAGAGTCCTGCAAGACTCAGCTGGACTCCCCAAAAATCTTGTTAGCACCTCCCTTTTGGCTAAGACAGCACTGGTTCCCTGTCATAATGCATCTACCATGGGGCAATCACAACAAGTTATCTCACCAGCTGGATCTCCTCTCACAGGACAAGGGGTCACTCATCTATCCTTAGTTGTCCACTCTTCAACTGACATTGTGGGTAAGGTTTTGATCCCTTTCAGGCACTGCTTTTCTGAAGACATTGCTCAAGGTTTTACATAAGGCAGGGAAACAGTCAACCATAAAATCTTATATGTCCAAATGGAAAAGATTTTCTGTCTGGTGCCATGCTCGTAACCGTGACCCTTTTTCAGTGGGGTCCTCCTGGTTCTCTCTTATTTGTGTGAGTTGCTCCAGATCTGGCCTGGCCTATTCTGTGAAGGCCCATTTGTCAGCCATTTCTGCTTGTCTGCCCTTGAATCCTCATTTGGCTTCTTGTTTTGAGGTCAAACTTCTTAAAGGTGTCCTGCATATTAGGCCTCCAAGGAATCCTATTCCTCCTCTTTGGGACCTTATTTTTGTTTTGGGAAAACTGACTCAGACTCCTTTTCAGCCTGTAGATTCTGCTTCTTTACAACAATATACCTGGAGGAGTGTTTTGCTGCTGGCTCTTACTTCTGCTTGGAGGGTTTCTAAGCTCCACTCCCTTATGGCAATTCATCCTTTTTTGTTTTTTTCACAGGGCCAGGGTGTCCCTTCGTACTAATCCTTCTTTTATGCCCAAGGTGGTATATGAGTTGTCCTTGAATCAGTCGGTTCAACTCCCTTCCTTTTTCCCTTCTCCTCAAGTCTGCTACTGAGATGATCCTGCATACCTTGGATTTGCCCAGATAGATCAGGTACTATTTGGATAAAACTAAGGCTGTTTGTAAGTTTGATCAGCATTTTGTGTCTTTTCATCCCGGGACATTGGGTTTAGCTGTTTCTAAGCAAATCATCTCCTTTTGGATATGCAAGGCCATTTTCTTTTGTTATACTTTTCAAGGCAAATCTCTGTATAATTCTGTTAGAGCTCATTCCACTAGGGCTTTGCTTCTTCTGGTGCCTTCTTCAAGAGGTTGGACACCAATTCCATCCTTGAAGCTTCTACTTGGTCTTCAGTGCGTACCTTTACTAAGCATTATCATTTGTATATGGTTTCTAGGGCCAGAGCAGGTTTTGTTGAAACCATTTTATATTGGTTTGTTGAGGGCTCTTCTCAGCCTTCCACCTCCCATTCTGTTTCTTGAGCTTTTTTACTCTACCTTCTATTCAGAATACTGCAACAGTGATATAGAAGGACATAGTGCAATTGTTGTAAAATTTTACCATAACAGTAGATTTCCTTCTCTCCACTGTTGCAGTATTCGCTTCTTCCCTCCAACCCTCTCTTATTTGTTCTGGTTTTTGTTTTAGATTCCCTTCTGAATGAGCGTTTCCTCTTTTTCTTCTGCATTTTTTCCCTTTTTTCCCTTCTGGATGTGCATAGACTCCTTTGTCCTATGGAGACCATTCTCTTCTGGGGCAATTCAGTTCTGGGTAGTTGCATCTGCATGTCCCTGTTATGCCCCATGTTCTGTGCAGAGAGCATAAGTGTGATGTACAATGTATACAAGATCATTAGGCTTTTGTATACTGGCCAAGCGGTAGCCTGTCCTGGGTGGAAGATCCCGTCTCTTTAGAATACTACAACAGTGAAGAGAAGGACATCTACCGTTATGGTAAGATTTTAGATAACTGTAATTTCTTGACTTAGCTCTTACCAATATAGCATCTATATGTAGTACTCACTGGTATACCATAACCCAGTTAAGTATGGCCAGAAATTGGAAGCCTTCTCTTTTAAAATCCCCAAGCAATCAGATATAAATATCACAGTGTTCAAAAATGTCAAATGCACTTCTCCACTTGCAATTCTATGATTAAATCTCCAAATTCAAGTATAACTGTTACCCCCAACATGAAGGCATGGCTAATTGTCATGTGAATAAATTTTATGCTCACCAAGATTAATGTATTAACCTAACAGTTCCTACCAGAACCAAGCAAATTGGGAAGTCCAACAGCAAACCAGCACAGCATGATGGTCCAAATGCAAAATAAATAACAGAAAAACAACTTTTTAGAATATACAGCAAAACTATACAGCCACAGATCAAGGTGACATCAAAAAATTATCAAAGGTAATGAAAAATACCATCAAAAAACAAAAGTATCCGATGAACTTAGACAATATCTCTCAATCTGCAGGCACTGAAAATAGATACAAAGACCCTTGAAAAGCAGGTAAATCCAGCCAAAAATCTGGATATATAGCTAGCATGAAATTTAAGTACCAAATCGTACATAACTCTTCACGATTTTTGTAGGATTGTGGGATACTGCTCAGAAACACATATAAAACACAGAAAGTAACAAAAATGATGGAAAAATATAAGCACTTTATCAAAGAGACAATGTAAAATCTGTAGACTTTAATTCTGTAAACACAAAGTGAACAGATGAATCGACAAAAATTGCACTAGTAACCAAAAAACAGCCAAATATTGCAAAATTCTACTATACAAAATCATTTATTTTTCTTCTGAAAAAGAGAGAGATATAAGATGTGTGTGTTCTCTTTTTTAAATTATTGGTGAAACTAGTATGTTGGTTACTTAGAGTGATTTTCTGTGTACCAGTCAGCTTCAAAATTCACACGTGATGATGGACATTCAGAAATGTGTGTGAAGAAGCAAATCAAGCCTAAAAATAGTGACATGCCTACAAAATAGGTACATTATGTGCAGGGGTCAATCAGGCCTGAAAATAAATATGATTCTCCAAAATAGGTACAGATGTTGCGTCTGACTTAGACTAGCATCAGAACCAAATGCTAATTACACATTCTTCTTTACTTATGCAGGAAATTAAGAAATAACAACCGGCATTGATCTGAAGTTATTCAGAACTGCACCATCTACCCAGATAAACTAGACATTGAAAATACATTTTATTAAAACAATAAAAGCAGCATCATAAGCGCTTTTGGGTAAATCCCTTCATCAGATGATAAAACACTAGTAAAAACATAGTATCTAATATAGTACAACACAGCCAATGAAAATCAACAGTTTAGCCTCCTTTTAGCTAGAGCTGGTTATAAAGGGACAACATCATTTAATCCTGGGTCTTTGTCGGCTCCTAGTCTAAGAATCCATTGCATCTCTTTGTATTCAGTTTCATTATACAAGTCACCCATTCTTTGACTTCTATTTACAACACATATAACCATGAAGGCAAATACATGATCACTATGCAATTCTATAGCTTTGTACAGTGCATTGTGTTCTTTTCTTAACCTTATATCTGATAGATGCTTAAAAATTCTATCTTAAGTCTACAATTTGTTTTTCCTACATAATATGCAGCACACTGCTGACAGTTTGCAATATAGACAACATTTTGCGTGTTACAGTCAGCATACATATTCAGAAAGTAATTCTTGTTGGTCCAGTTTTATCATCTGATGAAGGGATTTACTCGAAAGAGCTTATGATACTGCTTTTATTGTTTTAATAAAGTGAAGTTGCTTCATATACAGCATGGTAATACTTGCCTTACTTTTGGATTTACTATTTGGATTTTTTTGGCAGTACTTTCAGTGGAAGGAGTCCTTTATTTTTGTTCTTTACATTGAAAATACAGGTTCCTTCGTTGAAGGTTGTGCGTTAGGCACGGCAAGCCAGCACGTAAAACTCTACTGCCAATCATTAGCGGACCGGAGTTCCGCTGTGGCGACCCCTAACCGGGAAAAGCCGAAAGACACAAACAAACATTGAAAATACATTAGCTAACAAATACAGTACAAATTTCACCAATGAGATAAATATACAAAACCCACATAGTCCAAAATATCTGAAACCCTCTGTCATCACAGAAGAACACTTGCTAGAGGCAACTTAGAAAACAAACAAAAAAAAATACATCCTTCATGGGACCTTAACACATAGCCAGTTACCTGCTGAACAGCACTAAGCATGCCGTTGTGCCCCTGTGGATCTGCTTTTGAGCTTAGTCACTGGCTTTGTCCCCAAGGTTTAGCTTACAGCAGTTGGGATGCCACTGCACAAGAATGGCTCACCATAGACCCCAGAAACTACAAACGTATTAGCCTGATGAGCCTCATCTGCAAGAGCATAGAGCAGGTCATAACTGGCTCGATAAACTATGACATTAAAAGTCTTATAAGATATAATTACCAGCAGTTTATCTTTGTTAAGGGTAGATCCTGTCTAACGAATCTGGTAAACTCCTTTGAGAGAGTAACACAAGCCATGGGCAGAGGTCATAGGTTCATAGGTTCGTACTAGGCTATCGGCCCTAGGGCCTACGCAAGCCTAGCCAGCAAGGTTCCATAGCTTACGCGACCCAAGAAAGTTATTTTCCTGTGCTACTGTCCAGCAGAGACACAGAAGTGATCCCCGGGTTGTATTTCCTATTTCCCATCCACTCATCAATATTTTTCTTGAAGAGTACTAATGAAGAACTTTGCTTGACATAGATGGGTAGCTTGCTCCAGAGTATAGGAAGTCTCTGGGACAGGAATCTATCCCTCCAGTGTGTCCTGTTTATTGTGGTGACAAGGTTTAGGTCCCTAGAGCATGTAGCTCGGAGGGATTGGGATTTCTTTAGGTGTAGCATGTCCAACAGCTCTGGGTTTGACATAGCTTTATATGTTAGGCAGAGATCACCTCGGAGTAGGCGATATGCTACAGAGTAAAGCTGGAGTTTTTTAAGGTGGTCAGTGTAGGGCATTTGTTTGAGGCCAGTAATCCTCTTTGTGAGGTACTTCTGTGGCCTTTCCAGCTGCTGCAGATGTCTTGTGAGGTACATTCCAAAAGGGGCATTGTACTCTATAATGGGTCTTATGAGTGATGAGTAGAGGGGAACAATGACCTCTTTTTTTCTGGATGAGAACCCTTTTATGATGAGGTGTGCCACGTAGAAGGACTTCCTGACTACTGTGGTGATGTGACTATCAAAGGAGAGACTACTGTCCAAATGGGTCCCAAGGTCTCTTATCACGCATGCTGCCCAGAGTGCACATCTTGACCTTGCTAAAACATTTGATACATTACCAAGTGGAAGCATAATTATCAAGCTACACGTGCTCCAAATTAATTCCTATGCAGTTAAGTGGCTAGCAAATTGGCTGAGAAAGAAAAGCTACACAGTGCAGGTGGCGGGTGCATCCTCAGAGAAAATTAAGGTATTCATTGGAGTCCCTGAGGGATCTGTACTAGGATCTCTGCTTTTTGGCATATACTTCTCTGATCATAAAATCAAACGCAGAGATCTCTGGTTAATCAAGTTTGTGAAGGATTGTAAATGGTGTGTCATCTTCCAACAGTACTCTGACAAGCAGAGCCTACAACATAAAGTTAGACATGTTAATAACTGCTGTACAGAAAATGGTTTAAAACTAAATTGTAAAATAGTACAATATTGTCACATAAATGACCCTTAAGCCCAGCTTATAGTATAGGCAACATCCGCCTCCACACAAAGATGTTGTTTGAAACCTTAGAACACAGCTGGATAATATCCTCTCCTTTAATCATCATGTTGCAACAGTGGTTAGGAATCCTTTAATCTGACACAGCTGATCACAAAGGGGATCTCCTCTAGATCTAAAGAAATCCTTACCCCCTCCGTATTCTGCACTCATCGGGGAAATGACAGGCCCATGACAAAATACAATGTCCTCTTTGGGGTGCATTTTTCTAGGCATATTAGGCAGTTGGCGAGACCCCAGAGGTTCCTAACAAAAAGATCATGGGCCTAAAACGCCTGAGCTATCAAGAGAGGATGGAGGCTCATTTTTTGCATTCAGTGTCTGCAGACTCTTTAGGGGTGATCTATGCCATGCTTTTCAGGCTATTATGGATCCGTGAATCTAAAACCTGTTAAATCTCCACAAATCAAACAGTTCACTGAACACTAGAGCCAGAGATCTGAATCTGCTTCAGAAAATATACAAACCAAAGTGGAGATACAGCTCTGTCACACAAATATTGCTTTTCTGTAACAAACTTCCACTCCAAATCAAACAATATTATGCACTATTTGCCTTTAGAAAGGAGTTAGGCAGTTGGGTATTTACAAATTCCTACCCCAAGGTGACTAGTCTACAACTCCTTGAAAAAGTGAGGTAAGATCTAAGAGCAGGTGCTGACAAGGTGCAAACTGATGCATGACCCAGTTGCCTTGTATACCCTATAAATTCTGTGATCCTGTACTAAAAATACCACATAATCAGCTTAAATTAATATTTCCAGAATTTCAGTAATATTATAGAAAACCTATGTTGTTTCTTTCACTTAAGTTTTAACCATTTTACTATACTGTTTATACAAAAAAGGAAAGAAAAATATATTCTACACAACCTTATAGGCTAATAGGGTCATAGGTGTTTACTAGGCTAACGACCATAAGGGCCTTTTTAAGCCTAGCCATGCATCCCAAATCTCTGACAAGTTCTGATACCCTTGATGAGTGTAAGCAGGGGTTTGGGAGATGAATCATTTACAGGTTGCCTGTGTCCATTAGAGACATACAGTGGATATAAAAAGTGTACACACACCCCTGTTAAAATGCCAGTTTTTTGTGAAATAAAAAAAAAGAGACACAATAAATAATTTCAAAACATTTCCCACCTTTAATGTGACCTATAATCTGTACAGTTCAATTGAAAAACAAACAAATCTGTTAGGGGGAAAAATATAAAAATATAAAAAACGTCCGATAAGCTGGTTGCATAAGTGTGCACACCCTTAAGCTAATACTTTGTTGAAGCACCTTTTGATTTAATTACAGCATTCAGCCTTCTTGGGTACACAACTGCCATCAATTATAGAGACTGATTAACCCCAAATAGAGTTCTGCTGCCCTAGAAGGATTTTTCTGACATTTACTCAGTTGCCTGCTACAGCAAAAGACATGGTTCACAGAGAGCTTACAAAGCATTAAGGGGATCTCTTTGTTGAAAGATATCAGTCAGGAGAAGGGTACAAAAAAATTTCCACAGCATTGGATATACCATGGAACACAGTGAAGACAGTCATCAAAAAGTGGAGAAAATATGGGACAACAATGATGTTGCAAAGAACAAGATGTCCATCCAAAATTGATGAAATGACAAGACAAAAACTGGTCAGGGAGGCTGCCAACAGACCTACAGCAACACTGAAGGAGCTGCAGGAATTTCTGACAAGTACTGATTGTGCACAAAATGTGACAACAATCTCCCGTATTCTCCATATGTCTGGGCTATGGGGTAGGGTTGCAAGACGGAAGCCTTTTCTCTCACAGAAAAACATCCAGGCCTGGCTAAAATTTGCAAAACAATACATCAAGTCTCCCAAAAGCATGTGGGAAATGTGTTATGGTCTGATGAGACCAAGGTTGTACTTTTTGGCCACAATTCCAAAAGGTACGTTTGGTGCAAAAGCAGCATTTCGTATCACAAAAAGAACACCATCCCCACGGTGAAGCATGGTGGTGGCAGTATCATGCTTTGGGGTTGCTTTTCTTCAGCTGGAACTGAGGCTTTAATCAAGGTGGATGGAATTATGAACAGTTCCAAATACCAGTCACTTTTGGCCCAAAACCTTCAGGTGTCTGCTAGAAAGCTGAAGATGAAGAGGAATTTCACCTTTCAACATGACAATGACCCCAAGCATACACCCAAATCAACTTTATCAGAAGAAAATTAGAGTTTTGGAATGGTCCAGCCAGAGCCCAGACCTAAATCCAATAGAAAATTTGTGGGGTGACCTGAAGAGGGCTGTGCACAAGAGATGCCCTCGCAATCTTATTTTGATTTGGAGCACTTTTGCAAGGAACAGTGGGCAAATATTGTCAAGTCAAGATGTGCCGTGCATACCTCTCAGCCTCTTAGAACAAGAAATATGGACAAAGCCTACAATAACGGGGGGTGGGGGGGTGGGGGGGAGAAAGGCATAAAAATAGGGACATATTTTAAATATTGCTCTTACAAACTTGGAAAACTGCTAGAATAACACTTTTCATTTTAGTATTCATTTTCTGAAGTATATTAAGTACAATTTGGCTAACTTTCAGTGCTGCTTCCTGTTTTGCTGTGGTAGCAGGCATTTCTATCTTATTTCCATCTTATTTTTGTTCTTTGGGTGCAGCTGTTTTCTGATGACTAACTACTGTGGATGATTTACATCAGTGCTCTGTTCACTTATTAGAAATTGTATTTTCCAGTGTTTTATATTTATGTCATGGCTTTGATATTTGGCAGCTAAAGCCAACTTTTGTTACATCTAAGTGACAGATTTTTATTACTGCTTTATTGATTTTATTGGCTCTTAGAGGAGCTGACCAGGAATTAAATATATAAGAGACCAGGAATTCAATGCCATTTTCTAATTTCCTTTTACCTAATTGGCCTGGAAACAACAAGGAGAACAGTAACTTGATGGATTATTTAACCAGTGATTTGATACGTTTTTACTGATTTTACCAAGCACTAATATGACTAGCACACTTGTTCTAGATGTATAATATAGTTGTACATAGTCCTCCCTGCGGTTGGGTGGGCATTCGAAAGACATGCGTAAATGGGCGTGCCTTCGTTGAAGGTTGGACGTCGAGCTGGCACCTCGGCATTCGTGAAAATCTACTGCCAATCATTAGTGGACCGGAGGTCCGCTGTGGCAACCCCTAACCTGGAAAAGCTGAAAGACAACAACATTTCTGAAATATATTAAGTCTGAAACTTAGATGTGTGTCATTATTTAGTGATTGTAATTTTTACTGATGTTCCAGAAAACCACAAATTTTAAGAGGAACAGACTAAAAATGAGAGGCAAAAATCTGGACAGTTGAGAGGTATGCCATGCTGATAGACTCCTACACAAGAAGACTGAATGCTGTAATTAAATCAGAAGATGCTTCAACATGTGCACACTTATGCAACCAGCTTACTGTACATTTTTTTTTTTTTTTTATATTTTTTCCCTAACAGATTTGTTTGTTTTTCAATTGAAATGTACATGTTATAGGTCACATTAAAGTTGGGAAAAGTTTTGAAATGATTTATTGTGGTCTTATTTTTTTATATCACAAAAACCTGCCATTTTAACAGGGTTGTGTACACTTTTTATGTCCACTGTAGATGCCAAACCAGGGGTGATTTTCCTGTTCCCTATCAAATTGTCCAAGTTGCACTTGAATTGGGTAAGGGAGGAACTCTGCTTCACATGGATGGGAGCCTGTTCCATAGACGGGGTAGTCTTTTGGATACATACCTGTCTGTCTCTCCAGCAAGTCCTATTTATATCACAGGCAATGTTTAAGTCTTTAGAAGGGGTAATTTTGGTGCTGTTTGCTTTGTGGATATGCAGGAGGTCCATGTATGCCAGTCATAGATCTCCCCTCAAAAGCCTGTAGGAGACAGGAGAATACAGGGATAAGGCCTTGAGGCAGTCTGCATATGACATTTTACTTATGCCCTCTATTCTTTTAGTGAGGAATCTCTGTGGACATTCCAATTGTTGGATATGCCTGGTTAGGTACATATCAAAGGAGGCACTGTACTCAATGAAAGATCTGATGGATGCCAAATACAGTGGAACAATAACTTCTTTGGACTTAGATGCCATACATTTGTTTATAAGCTGAGCAACATAGAATGATTTCCTCACTACTGTAGACATGTGATGGTCAAAGGCTAGATTGCTATCTGTGTGTGTCCCTAAGTCCCTGACTACTGGGTCAACTCTAAGGAGTGTGTTGTCAATACGATAGTTACCAGGGATGGATGACTTCCCAAAGGATACTGCTATGCATTTCTTGGCAATTAGTTATTTGTCAGTGTTAGCTCCTCCTGGAGAACATTTGTGTCAGTGTGGGATTCAATGACAGCTTCTAATCTGTAATCATCTGCAAACTTGGTCAGCCAGAGACCACTGACATTGGCTTTGACTTCAGAGAAGTAAATGCCAAAAGGAGCGGTCCAAGACTGACCCTTGAGGCACTCCACTTGTGACTGGCCTTTTTGTAGAGGTGGACTCCCAATTCTAACTTCCTGGGTCCTGTCTATGAGGCAGCTGGCTATTCACCAGGTGACATATGAGTTTGTACCTAACCTCATGAGTTTGTCAGCAATGCCCGAGTGAGGTATTGTGTCAAATGCCTTGGCCAGGTCAAAATAGGCAGTGCAAACCATTTTTCCTTCATCCATTGCTTTGATTACCTTCTCAAAGAAGTCTACCAAGTTGAGTAGGTATGATCTGCCCTTTATGAAACCAAACTGGGTTGGGTCCAGTGTCTGGAGGTCTACTATATCTCTAGTGATCATTTCCACGATAATTCTTTCCATGGTTTTACATATACAAATAGTGAGAATTATGGTTCTGTAGTTTCCAGGGTCTGTAGATGGCCCACCTTTGTGCAGAGGGATGACTGTTGCTATTATCCACCGATGAGTCACTAAGCCTCTTTGGAGGCTACAGTTAAATTGTAATTCCAGAGGCCATGATAGATCCTGTTTCATGCTGTTTAGAAGGCATCCCGGGATATTGTCTGGGTCCACTGATGCAGTGTTCTTGGTCTTAGAGAAAGCATTAAGGACCTGTTCCCTAATGAGAGTAGGGGAAGCTATATTTGATGGCATTTCCTGAGATAAGATTGAGGGGCAGTGAGGGGTAAAACTGGAGCTACATTTATCAGCTAGGAGGTTTGCTGTATCTTCTAGCTCAGTATAGGTGGCTCCATTTACAATGAACTCTGCACACAACTGTGTATTGCCTTTGAAGCTGCAGAAATAGCTAAAGAATGCTTTGTGGTTGTCCTTGGCCTGGGAGCCCAAATGTACCTCAAATTTGGCTTTGGTAGACTTTCTTTGTCATCTGAGTTGTTTGTTTAGTTTGATGACAGTGCTTTTATCCTGCTGGATGCTGCACCTCCTAATTTCTGTCATGATTTTCTTCCTTCTGTTATACAGCCTATTGATTTTGTGATATTACTAGGGTGCCTTGTGTTTCTTTGAGTTAGTTCTGTACGTCTTCCTGGTAGGTACAGCTGACTCTATGCAGCTATTAACATGCTTATACAGGTTTTCTGTGAACTGCTCTGCATAGGCAGCAGTGTTCTCAGGGTTTATGGGGGCTTGAAATTTTGCCAGGTTTTCACTTAATAGCAGGAAGTTAGCCTTACAGTAGTTCCTGAATATTCCAGGTTTAGCTGGGGGTCCAGGTTTTATTTTTACTTCAAAGCAGACCATTTTGTGGTCTGACCATACCAGGGAAGACATTACAGTAGGGGGTGTGCAGCATTCTCCCATATTAGTGAGGCCAGATCCAGTATGGTTGCACCCCTGGTTAGTGTAATGACTATCTTGTCCAGGAATCTCTGTGCCTGTATGTTTGGTGTCACATAGGATTCCCAGTTAATAATGCAATAATTAAAGTCACCCATGGATATGGCATTGGGTTGGATGGTTAATGTTTCTAATAAGTTTAAATACATGATATGGGTTTCTTGGGTCACAGAGGGGGCCTATGGCTTGCAAGGAAGTGGTATTGGATTTTTGCCTATGGTGATTTGAACATGGAACAGCTCAAGTGCATTGCCCTGTTTGACCAGCCTTGAAGTATATTTACTTCTGATGTAAACAGAGACACCTCCACCTTTAGTCCCTGCCTGTGAAGCAGCTGGTGTAAATGTGTGGAAAGCATTACAACCTTGCACTGTTGGTGTGCTCTCTGCAGCTTTAAACCATGTCTCAGTGACTGCTCAGATGAAAGCATTCTCTACGTTGAAGAGAGGTTCTAGGGACTTTTTTGTTTAGACGCCCTAGCATTGAGCAGTAATACCTTTAGATTTTCTTGGTTTTGATTTGCTATGTTGGAAGTACTTTCAGTTTGGCAATGTTTAAAAAATGTGCTATGGGGGACGACAATGTTTTAGGTAATATTCAAAAGCCTACAGGGGAAAGGAGCAGACCATCCCTGGCAAAGCAGCTTGGTCTGTTGACCATCTCCTTCCATGCTGACAAACATTGCACCCCCTGAAAATGACACCAGAAACTAGGCCAATTATTAAATTCAATCATCTTTTGTTTGTATTGTGGCATCATCCTTGGAGAAGGTAAAATGTCGCTCAATGCTAGGCTCATACCAGCCCGAGACACATATTCTGAGACCTCATCTCTCTTTATATAGTCTAGGGAGGAACATCTCAGGTCATTTACTCCCACATGGACTATGACTGATTCATATCAGTACTTGTGGTACAATGACTTGAGTGTGTGCATAATGTGGAAGATCTTAGTCCCTGATAAGCAACTGACCATGACTTTCTCCTTAGCCTGGTGAGAGGGACATCAGTGTGTCTAACGATGGAGTCTCCAATGACTAGAATGTTGGATTGTGTGGAGGTTTGCTTTATGGGCTTAGAGGTAGAGGTTCCATGAGATGTAGCTCTATGTGTTGATGTGGGTGTTGTTTTGAAAGAGTGCATTTGGGGCTGCTGATGGTATTTGTTATGTATACTTCATCTCTGGGGTATTTGTGCTTTAGGAAAGTTACATTTAAGTGTCTCAGCATATGTGGGGTCCATATGTCTTCTTCAAATTGTGTGTGATAGGTGCAGCGTGTGTACTACTGACAACCTTATTGACATTAGCAGTGCTTTTATGTGAGAGCTTTGCCTCCAGTGACATTGTGCAAATACAACTGTCACATACCATATCCGTTTGTTTGAGAATTAACTGGTTGTTAGTACACATGAGGGAATTTCTACATTGCCTCAGGATGCCCCTATCCATTAAGATGGTAACAGAGACAGTGGGAAAGTTCCATGGCAACAGACCCTTTTTTATTGATTAGACAGCTGGATTGAAAATATGGTGTCAGGAGTATCTGGTTTGCAACTATGGGGACAGTGCTTGTTGCTGCAAACTAGTTGTCCTGTGCGCAACTAGTCACTGGAGAAATTTCAGTCATGCTTTTACAGGAAACATGTCACTGAAGGTGTCAGGAGTCTGTACAGAGCACTGCCAAACACTTGAGAGGAAACTAATAAGTACATCCTGAAAAGTTAAGGATGAAGTATTTCGGCAAATATTCTGAAGTTAGAAACAAATCAAACAGTACTTATTGAAAACAAAGAATTTGTTTGTCAAGAATGATGAAAAGAGGGGAGTCGCATGAATGGCTATGGCCTGGGTACTACTAGTGCTGGTCTCACCACAGCTCCACTCTGTTGGGATACAATGCTCCTTTGCTTCTTCTCTCACCAGAAGCAAAATGTTAGCACCAATCCCAAGATAAGAAGCAAGCCACAGCCTGTTTGTTGATCCACAGTCTTGTCCAAAATGATGCAAAGGTCTGTAGGCTTGTTGTAGCCTTTTCCTGGTAGATGCCTTGAATAGCAACCAGACTAATCAGGAACATTAAGCACAGACACTCACTGTCCAACAAGAAACAATCAGGAATCAACACACTCTGCTCCTTTTCTCAGCAGGAACAGAATATAAGCACAGTTTCCAAGCTGTCACCTATAAAGCAGTTATTAGGTCTCTGGTGATCAGCAGTCTCCAGGAAATAATGTCCCTGTGCTCCTTCTCTCACCAGGAGAAAACAAAAGCACTTCTCCCGAGATGACTACTCTTTTTCTTGTGAAACACTTTTTGTCTAGAAATTCATTAACCCTGAGAAATACTATAGAGAAATAATCGATTTATTTAATAAAACTTACTGTTTCATCCTCTATACCTACAACATCTAGGCGTATAAGAGACAGTTTGTAAGACTCAGTATCATTGTTATACCACACTGATCACTGAGCCCAATATAGAAACTATACTATGTCTCATTCTAAGCCCTATGAAATGCCCCTGTTTGAGGAAGTGCTATTTTTATTTTATGATTGCACAAGTTCTGCCATGAACTTTTCCACTAGCAGTGTGCATGCTCAGCAAGTACAACCTTTGGCCACAATTGTTATATATTTTATCTTTAAAACAGCACACATTCATCATTTTAATGTGCTGATGTGTCTCATGAAACCTTAGAAATGTTATGATCGTGTAAAGCACGAATACTTGCATAAAATGTTTGACTAGTGGTATGTGGTAACAGCTTATACAAAAATCAAAAACATGTTATCAAGTGTTTGAAGAGATAGGACATCCGTAATATTTTCTGTTTAACTTACTGTAGTTAAAGCTCTGGTTGCAATGACTGCTAATGCATAGTCGGATTAAAGATGTGTTGATAGGAGTGAGAATATCTAGGCTAGCCTTGTTTTACCTCATAGAAATGTACTTGTACTTAAAATGAACTGTGGTGAAGTATGGAAAGATTATAACACTAAAAGTAGTCAATATATCCTGTCCAGGGTGTGTTGATAACGTGCAAGGAAATGTTTTCAGTTGTTCGTCTGGCAGGAAAACATGCTGAAAAATGTATTTATGTGTATTCAAGGCACACTGTACTAAGATACATTATATGATTATGGATGCATAAGATTACTGTTTTGCTAATGCATTAATAAGTAAACTTTCAGAAAATAATTATTTCACTTGAGATAGGCATAGTATTACTGTGTTTCAGGAAGTCTCCATGCACTACTCACTCTGTTTAAACATAATACATTATGAATATACAGCCAGTATCTTCCTGCAGTTATGCTGCCCTGATCCCACACTCTGAATAACATCTTACTGGCATTCCACTAACATGCTCCAAAGGTGCACTTCAGCTGACGTGTGGGAAGGCCTTTAGGTATTTCATGCATCTACACTGTACTGTTCTTATCATCATTACCTACCTACCTCTCTCTCTTTATCTTCAAGCAAGAAATCCTCCCTGTTCAAACAATTATGGTTTGATTATTTTTAAACTGAAGTAAACATAGTAACTGGCCTGAGGTGAAATGTGCTTAAAAACATCCTTCAGCTATTTCCTTGACTTTAGCTACTCCTACCTCTCTTTCTGCCACATGGGTCCACTGACTATTTTTTGAAAATAAACACTCCCCTAACCTATCCCCCAAATCCTGTTCATCCCCAGTATAACTAAATTTAATTTCGATACTCCACCCACTACAGTGCTATTGCCTATCACACACCCATTATATCTCTATAACCAATCTCTACAGCTTTTCTAACTCCTACCCTTCTTTCAGTTTCATACGACAATCTAATTACCCTCTCATAAAACACCTCCCCTTCTAATCTTCCTTTATTATACTTTTGTGACTTCATCGCCCTTAACTCATTACATCTGAGTGACAGCAGCAGGTGCATCTGCAGTTACCTCCTACTGACGCTTCTAGGCATCAAATATTGCTTGTTCATATTTGCATCAATAATTCCAAAACCATGCTATGTACAAGGTTTTAAAAGATTTCATCTTAAAGCTGACATGATGGCAAAATCAACTGCATTAATATTTGAACTTTGTCTAATGCAGGTACAGAGATATTAACTGTTGTTTTTATGATTAGATTTTTGTAAATATCTCAACAACCAAGTAATACAGGCATAACTCCTTAGCCTCATACAAAAGCTCTCAGCCAGATGAATTAAATGCTGCTGACAGTATATGTGTAACTTGAGCAGTTGCTGAGATATTGTAAGTTGTTTACAAAATATTACAAAAGTAATAGTTACTGTGACTTATACAATCTGGTATAAGAGCTAGAACCTAAAGAATACTACCACTATAAAAATAGGTTGCGCTGATTGCCATTTATACAGCCTTCATAACCCCCATAGTTCCACAGATATGAACATTTGTTTGAAATGTGAGGACATAATTTGATTCTGTCAAAAGGCTTGTGGTCCACCCATTGGAAGTTTCAGTGCAAATGTCCTGAGCTCCATTTTAGTGAATGAGTTAAACACCTCTCTCTCTACTTCCTTACCAGCACACCCCTTTTCACATCATCCCCACTGGTAATTTCAGCTCCATCCCAATAAATAAACTATACTCTAAGCACCCTATATTACCATAACTTTATTGTTTCCTCAACCCCCTTTACTCTCTCCTACAACTGAGCCCACACTATTCTCTCCTCCAACCTCTATTTTCCACTCCTGTACCTACAATGTAATAAATCCAAATGTTGACACTTCTACTTTTAACCATACTAACTTACCTTTCAAGCTACTATACCAATTTTTCTCCAAATGCTCTATCCCTACCAATCCACACTATTCACAAAAACACACACTCTCACATTACTACCTCTCTCAGAAGCCTATTTAACCTCTCCTATAGATATGCAAAACACATAACAGTAGCCAACAAGAACTTAATGCAAATAAAAAATAAATGGCTTCTCATCTATCAACAAACTATCTCTACCCTAACTCTCTGTGGAGATATACACCCCAACAATAGCCCCAAACACCATTAAAATCTCAACTCTATCCCACCATTTGTACACAACCCATCCCACAACACTTTACATACAACAGACAGAAGACATCAATGCTACCTTAGTATTCAACTCTCCTGACTTTGTCATAGCCAGAGAAACAGGGTTAAGACAAGAAATAAATGATAACATAATCCAACCCCCAACCTGTTATAATATTCTCAGAAAGCCTTGGGAAAATAAGCAAGGCAGTGGCATTTCAATAATATATAAATATTAAGTAACCCCTTACCTCTAAGAGATAATAATGCTGAACTCCTACCATCCCAGTTAAAAATAAACAGTAAAACCTCCATATGCTTCCTAGCTGTTACATTCCCCCAGGTAATAACATCCATACAGCAGAATCCATCATCCATTGGTTGTCTCACAACATCCATAAAGACAAAGTATCATACTAAGTGACCTCAACTTAAAATGAAACCTCATCAGCTCTCCCTCTGCTTCATAAATAAAAAACGATATAGTTTAACACAAATAATCAATATAGCTAGGCTCAACATATTCAGTAACAGAGAATCTATACTACACTAGATTCTCACAAATAGGATTAATAAACTAAGTTTATGGATTACTAGCCACAGTATTAGTGACCACCTCTCAACATATAAACTAAGAGAACAACCAATTAAGACTAAAACAGTAATGTACAATGAGATACACAATACCAAAAACTGTAACTCTGAAACATCTGAAACAATTATCTCTCCCCTACTTCACTACAACTGGAATATACTAACATTACCTTCATAAATATACTTAATGACCTGGCATCAATATGCACCAAAAGATTCAAATCAAATATTGCTCCTTAGTTATCAAAACATGCCAAATAGCTTATACAACATAGACAGAGAGAAAGCCTTGAAAGAGTGGTACAATATAGAACAGAGAAAAACTTCCAAAACTTTAGACAGCTTAGGAATCAAACCAAAAACATATTCAACTAGATAAGCAATCCTTTTACAACAACCTCTTACACAAAAATGCACACAATCCTAAACTGTTCTGGACAAAAATAAAGAAGCTACTAAATCCAGGTAAAACATCCCCACCACAAACAATAGTATTGTCACCATAGCCTGCAAATTTAACCATCACTTTATAAAATCAGTACTGTTTCTTCTCAAAGACAAACCCACCCCCCCACACCTTACACCTAAACAGCAACAAAACCAAAACAGAAGCATTCGCTTTGTTCCTGCCTTCACCATTCAAAAATATCTACAAAAACTAAAGCCGCCCTCCTATCTATATGGAAATTCTACATACAAACCTCAACCCCACATCCCCAGTAGAGTAGACAAAACAGTCCGCAAACTAAACAAACTCTATCTACACCTACTACAAAAACTCTCATTTTGCGATGACATTCACCCAAATCCAGGGCCCACCAATTGCAATAGCACATGCTCAACAAACTCCAATCCTCTATATATCAGACCTATCTCATCCCTACTCCTCCTAAACATAAATCTCAGGAGCATACTCAACAAAACCCATGATCTCCATGCCCTACTAGCCCTATACAAACCTGACATCGTAGTACTTACAGAAACTTGGCTTAAGCCTGAACACCACAATAATGAAATTACTGCCCCTGGCTATGACATAATACATAAAGATATGCCAGGTAAAAAGGGAGGGGGTGTAGCCATCCTTTTCCAAAGCCATCTCTCATAAGACAAATTGAATGCAACTCCCAAGAAGTCCAAGACATAGAACTAATTCTAGTCAAACTAAAACTTAACCCCAACAAACAAATCATAATCGCTGGAGGTTATATAGCACCAGGTAACAACACTAGCATACTAGAAAATTTACTCAACTGGATGGCAGCAACCCATCCACAAGAAACTATACTTACAGGTGACTTTTAACACTGACTGGTCTGAATGCACCAGCCAAAATCCCACCACCTATATTAACCTCCATGGACTTACCCAAGTTATCACTACCCCCACAAGAATAGATAAAACCTCTAAACAACAGTCTATCTTGGACTGGATACTAGTGTCTGACCCTATTCTGGCCCATCTCTCAGGCGGTCTACCTGAGTCTGAGTGACCATCAAGCAGCACACCTAATTAGGAACTGGCCCCACCAAGCAAAGCAACCCACTCTCAGGGTCATACAAAACAAAAAACACATTTAGTGCTCAAAACCTAATCAACTCACTATAATCCTGTATATGGACTCCCCTATAGTATCTATCACTAGATGAAGCTGTAGTATACTTCAGCTCTACCTTCCTAAACATTCTAAACTCCCATGCACCACCCAGGACCACTAGAATTCAAACCAAACAAGCACCATGGCTATCAAAAGACACCAGGTCCTTAATGAAAGAAAGAGACAAAACCTGGTCACATTTTCACAAACACAAAAACCCTGCCCTAAAACTAAAATACCAGGAACTCTGTAACCAAGCCAAAAAACTAATAAAACTTGACAAAACCAACTACTATAAAATACTACAGGAAAAACACACCAATAACCCTCAAAATTCTGGTCCTCAATACTACTACTCCCAGGAAAACCTACCACCCCCTTCCCCAGTACTGCCAAACAACCTAGACAACTTCCCCACCCAATTTAACAAATACTTCACTGAAACTATCCAAGCCCTAGCCAATACCCAAAACACCAACACCCACCCAAAAACAACATCCCCCACCCTTTCCAATACAGATAACACCACCCCCAGTTTCTCCCTAAAACCAGTCACCACAAAAACAATCGCTAAACTCCTCAAAAAACTGAAACCAACAACACTAGCAGTTGACAACCTACCAGCGGAATTCCTACAGATTTCTGCAGAAGCCACAGCCTATCCCATGTCCATCCTCATCAACATGTCTATAACTGAATGCAAAGTACCCCACTCATGGAAAATATCTCACATAATACCACTGCACAAAGTGGGCCATTCCCTTGAACTTTCTAACTACCGCCCCATATCAATACTATCACCCATATCAAAAATTCTAGAGAGAGTAGTTCATTCACAGCTATTGCATTACCTCCTACAGAACAACCTACTATCCTCTTCCCAGCATGGATTTAGACCTTCCCATAGCACTACTACAGCACTGCTGTCATTCTCCAACACTGTTAATAACCATAGAAACAATGGCCTGTTCGTATCCTCCATATTCTTAGACTTATCCAAAGACTTTGATATGGTCAACCACACAATGCTCCTTGAAAGGTTAGCCACTCTTAACACAAACTCCTCCACCCTATCCTGGTTCAGTAACTATTTATCTAACCGTCAACAAGCAGTACTGTGGCAAAACCAACTGTCCCCCTACTACCAATAACCATAGGTGTCCCATAAGGGACTGTTCTCGGCCCTCTGCTATTCTCATTATTTACTAACCAGATAGCATCAGCCTCACCCACCGCTTCCATAGTTCAATATGCGGATGATACCACTATTATATGTGCAGCATCCACCCTCAACAAATTAAAAAACATCACCCAAAATAACTTTACCCTAGCAGAAGATTGGTTCACCAACATCAAACCTTTACTTAATCCCAAGAAACTAAACTTATTCTCTTCAGCCCCAATAGATCTCCCCCCATAGACAATAATTTTACCATAATATCCAAAGACAATACGAGAATCACTCCAACATTGCACACTAAGCTTCTAGGCATAGAAATTGATAATAATCTCAAATTTGACATCCATATTGCCCAAACAATCAAGAAAGTTAACAAAAAGATTGGACTCCTTTATAGGAACCACCAATTCATGACCAGGCACACCAAAGCCACCATAGCTAGAACCCATCTATTATCAATACTACTATATGCTTCCCCAGTCTTAACTAACCTTCACCACACAGAACTCGCCAAAATGGAATCTTGCTACAACAAGACTGCCAAATTTGCTACTGAAGCCACTCATAGATCCCATCACTGCCTAGCCCTTAGACAGCTCAACTGGCTTGAGTTCCCACAACTCCTCCTACTCAACCAACTTACCATTGCACATAAGATCTACTACAATCCTATGAAAATTCCTGCCCTGCAAAAATTAATCCAGCCCTACACCTCCTCCAGAAACCTAAAATCTACACACCGGAACCACATAAATGCCACTAAGCACAAAAATGAAGCTGGTAAATCCTTCTTTGCATGCTCCATTGCCAAAACCTGGAATACTCTACCAGATCACCTAACCTCAACATCCTCTCCTCACCTCTTCAAAAGTCACCTCAAAACCCACTACACACAAAACTGGCTATGTACATGTCTTCCCCCAGGATAGATCATAACTACTCATTGCTACTGGGTCTCTCCCAAATATGTAATGTTGGCATGGTTCTCCACCTCCACTCTCTTTGCCTTCAAACTGAGAAAAAAAAACACTCACTCATACTTACAATACACAATGCTAGGTTACTAATGTATGCTCAACTGTAAAAGAGCTGTCACCACTATTGTATCCTATCAGTGCTTATTAACCTACTGTAAGTGGTTTCAACTGAAATGTGCTAGTGTATGACTATAGTACTTTTACATCCTGTCAATGCTTATTAACATATTGTAAGTGGCTTCAACTGAAATGAACTCCAGTATGACTCATGTATTATATGAATGTGTATGACTTATCCTGTGAATGTGTATCTATTGTATTGTACTATTAGTGGAGCTTTTCTCCCCGGGTCTCCGCTGAAAATGGACCTGTGTCCAGTCGGACCTTCCCGGTAAACAAATGTAAAATAAATAAATAAAAATAGCCTCCTCTCAAAACCCAAAATAGTTTCTGACCAAACCACAGCACTCTAACTGCTCTCCTAAATTTCACTATCATTACCAACTGGAATAGTAAGGAAGGCAATCTAATCTCCTCTCTTTTTCTAGATCACATCAGAGCTTTCAATACTGTATGTTATCCAGAATTCCTCAATGAACTATCCTGTTAGGACACACCCACTCCTCTCTCACCTAGTTTCAAAATTACCTGTCCCATTGACAGTAAGCAGTTAAGTGGCATCAAGACTTCTCCTTTCAACCAATCTCTGTCAGTGTCCAACACGGCTCAAGGCTTGCACTTATCTTATTCAATATCTTCATAATTAATCTCCACTATGCCATCAAATCTGCCACCATAGTATGATACTCAGACAGATCCACCTTAATCTGCTCTGCTCCAGTCCTAAAAAGTACAGAAAATCACACAAGATGCCTTCACATCTACGGAATTTTGTTTAGCTAATGCTCACTTATTCCTGAATCCAAAAAAAAACAAAACTAACGTTATTCACCGCCAAACAATAAGATAATGAAAAACCTCATATAATATTAATATTGATATAGTGCCCAAACTAGCCTCCTAGGAGAAATAACTCACAACAAGCTCATATTTGACCACCATATTCTTCAAGCCAAAAAGAAAACAAACCAAAAGCTTGGCTTGCTATGCAGACTGTTGGAAATGCTTTGGTTTCTACCTGCCTACTTCCTTCCCTTCTCTATGCTTCATCAATTCTAATAAATTTGAATGCCACACTTAAATCAAATTAGATACTTGCTGCGATACAATAGCTACATTTGTCATCAATGCTACCTATGACACACACCACAGTTTGCTTCTACACATACTAAACTGTCTAGAGCTCCCAAATAACATAACCTACACCTAAGTACTCACTGCTCATCACCTCATCTTTTCCCCAGATAAATATACCCTGCATTGCAAAATACCTTACAACAATACTTCCCTGCTAGGGACTTGCGGCCAAGTACAAAATCCTATCTAATAGTCACAAAGCCTAACTATAATGCCAATAAATCACTTTACTTTCAATATGCTTCAAAAATCGAGACTTCCATTCCAGTCCACTTAAAACAACAAGAAAATGTATCACAATTCAAAATCCAGCTTAATCAATATCTAAATGACAAACAGATATGTTCTTGCTCATCTCCAGGATATTCTGCCCTATCTTTTCCCGTTTGCAGCTTTTACCTGTTTATTTCTCTTTCTTTTATCCTAATTACCAAACTATAGCCACATGCTAACTGAAAGGAATTTCTTTACATCTAATCCTAAGGTCTGCACATACAAAAAATAACATTGCATTGCATGTTAAGTTGTTAAAACCTTGTACAAAGAAGTGTTTTACTCTGCATTTTAAACTGCTGTTGATTTGAAAAACAAGAAGCTAACAAGAATACTGTATAAAAGTGCTTTACTCTGCATCTAAACTGCAGATAATCAGATTACTATTAAGTTAGCAAGAACAATGTCCATCCAACCAAACTGAAATTTAAATTCTTACATATAGGGTGTTTATCTTCATCTTTATCTTATCTTAACTGTACTCAGTTCTAAATTATTTTTCTACCAACTGCAAAAATGTTGTTACATGTACATCGTACTACTCTTTGTCATCTCACCTTAATTGTACAAATGTATTACCCTGCTGGAGCTTTTCACACTGGGCCTCCACTAAAAGTGCTTAATGAATATTCCAATTCTCCCAGTCAATAAAAGCAATAAATAAATGTCCTTGGTGTACTAATTAATTTTATATATATATATATATATATATATATATATATATATATATATATATACCAGTGAGCTACACACAAAGAACCTTTTGGATCATAACCGTGTTAACATTTATATAGAAAATACATATGCAATTACAATACATACAATAAGAGTAGTAGGTGCTCCACAAAGATAAACACATTTGATACTGTGAATACATTACATAAAATGCTGCTGCTGCCAAAGTACTATGAGAGATTCTTCGAACAAGGTCTTGCATAGATGTGCTGGGCAATGCAGACTGTTAAACTGTAGCACTAAGTCCACAGTACTCTTCCTGCTGTAGAAAGAAGAATGCTAGCTGTGATGGAAAGATGCATAGTGCAGGACACTTCTGATATCAGTTGGGACAGAATTCCAAAGTGTATGGCCTCTAATGCAGAAGACATTTGCAGTGTGCAATAGTGGCATGAAATTATTAGAGATACTGCCACAGAGTCAGAAGATCTCAATGACCTTGTGTACTGTTTTACTGTAGTTAATTGACTAGGGGTACGGCAATACTCCATGTTTACTAACTTAGAAAGTATGGTGCATTTGAGAAAGGTTGTTCTTGTGGTAATAGGTACTCGTCCACTTTCAGTGGCTGTAAGATATTACTTCTTGTTTATCCCCGTCATAAATCTACATATTCTTTTTTTAAAGTTTGCAGCTTTTGGTGGTAATAATTGGAAGGACATACGCAAGCACAGGGAGCAATGTTCCTATGGAATGGCTAACTTGTCCTGTTTAGCAGAAGACTACTAATAGCACGACATGTAAAGAGAATAACAGAATGCTCCCTATTTTGACAACATGTGAGCTGATGACACAGGATGGATCTAGCCAGATGCTGATATACTTAGGTCTGACCAGCCCCGTTAGGGCCAATCATACCCCAGGAGTCCTTGCACACACACACACACACACACACACACACACACACACACACACACACACACACACACAGTATTGCTTTTGAGTACCACAACGTGCTTTTTTCAGTTTTACCTAAGCCCACTTTTAAATTTTACGCTTTTGTGCTCATGGGACCTGCACAGTAACGCTACTGTGCTGCTCAGTGAGCAATGATAAGTGTTTGAGATTTCCAAATGCCCAGATAATCATATAACCTGCATAAAGGATCACACTGTAGAGGCCGTGTTTGATGTTGCAGGTGTTAACGTATAGTGTGGAAAGCAGATGACCACTCATACAGCCTTGGTGTAATCCTAGATTTGCTAGATGAAGTGAAGACTGTCTCTGCCTGCTGGTTAAGTGAAAGTATCTATTAGTGAGGTAATCTATAAACTATTTTAGAGTGATGCACCAAGTAAACAGACGGATAGTGTTTTGATTATCAGATTATAATCCAAAGGAATTACCACCCCTGTCAGACTGCTCCTGTACTATTACATTTTAAAGAGAGATACACATTTCTAAATCAAATGCTATTAAATATCCCTGTTGTTGTCCCTGCATCTCTTCTAATACCTCTCTAATTCACTAGAATATCTCCCTCATATCCTTATACCTTGTCTGCTGCATCTGTTAAAAATGTCTGAAGAATTTTTTGAGAGCCTGGCCCCATAGAGCAGAGGAGTGAAGCCCCAACTGTGACCCAGATAACCTGTGTTCAACTAGTGGTTTAAGCACTGAAAAGGTTGGGTTAGGAGGACAGGAGTGAGCTCCAGTTCTGGCTCACCGATTGGGTGACATCTATAGAGAGCCATGCAGTGTTACTCATGCTGGTACAAACCAGTTGAGTGCACAATGGCAAAAGTATATCATATAAGCCATGCGTGTCATGTGTGGTCACACACATACTTCCCAGGGCATGTAGCAACTGTGTAGCTCAAGGGAATTTCTGCAAAGGTTACTACTCCAAAGTAGGGACTGGGTTACTACTCCAAGGAAGTTCATCCACCAGATTGAGCAGGCAGGACCTGCATTTGATAAAGCTGAACTGGATTGGGTATAGAGGCTGGAGAATTTCTATGTCATTGTTAGTCAGGTCCATGATTATCCTTTCCATAGCCTTGCATATGAGGCTAGTCAGACTTATGGTTCAGTAGATTCCTGGGTCAATAGATGGTCCCCCTTGTGCAGAAGGATATCTGTTGCTGTCCTTCACTCTACTGGGACAAAGCCTGTCTGGAGACTGTGGTTAAATAGAGATCTAAGTGGGTTTGCTAGGTTATATTTTAAGCTATTTAATAAGCACCCTGGGATTCTGTCGGGGCCATTGATACTGTGTTTCTAGCATTAGAGGGTGCAGTGACAACCTCTTCTTGTGATAACAGGCAAAGGAATGATAGGGGATATTTTATGGGGAGTGACTGGAGGTGATGAGGGGGTGAAATCTGAGCTGAATTTATCAGCCAGCAGGTATTCTATTTCTCCTGGCTGAGTATAGGTAGTGCTGTCTACAGCCAACTCAGCACATTGTTGAGTGTTTCCCTTAAGATTTCAGACATAACTAAAATCCTATGCTTAGCAGGTTATTTTAGTCTGGTATTTAGCTTTTGAAGACTTGACTAATTCCCTGATTTGCCTTTTCAGACTAATGAAGGGCTTTTTAACTGTTGTGCTCTCCCACTTACTTCTAGACAGGAATATCTTCCTTATATTGTATAGTCTATTTATGCCAGGGGTCCACCAGGATGGCTTGTTTTTCTGGCTAGACCTGGGTTTAGTTTGTTCAGATACAGATGTTTCTAAGCAGTTGTTTAAGTGATTGTACAGGGCATTCGTGCATACTTCCGCATAGACCTCCATGTTTTCGGAGTTCGGGAGCTTTACAAATACCTATGCTATCACTTGATAGGAGGTAGTTTGCCTCGGAAAAAATTCTTTAGGGTTTTAGGATTTGATGGGGGTACTAAAGTTACATTTATTTCAAAGGAGACCAATGTACAATCCAATCTTACCAATGAGAACATTATGCTGGGGGGGGGGGTGCAACTCTCCCCCATGTTTCTGAGTACTTTGTCAAGGATATTTGAGCCCTTAGTGGGTGTGTAAACCAGCTGTTCTGGAGAATTTGCATTGACAAAGTCTAGGAATCTCTGAGCCTGCATGTTAGTGGTACAGAAGTTATGTTCTTACCATAACATTCCATCTGTGTTGTTGATCTTCATTCATTCATTCATAACGAATGGGTATCGGGTCTGTCCTCGGAAACCAACTCGGTCGTTATAACAAGCTCGCTCCACCCAAAAATTCTTGAGCTAAGATTACCCACAGTGCCCCTCTCTTCATCTCCTCAGATTGAGTTGGCCCGTAAGAAAGGAAAGTGGAGGCTTTGACTGAGCAAATGGCCTATCATGATGCTAGGACCAAATCTGAACCTTCGGGAGTCTTTTGGAGGGGGTAGGAAGGTGGGATGTCATGAATGAAGATCATCAACAGAGATGGAACGTTATGGTAAGAACATAACTTCTTTATCTGAGTCCCTAGCTACTTGAATCTCTCGGAGGCCCTATGGAAGAATACTCCTGAGCACCACTGAGCCAAAGGATGCTCTCCCCCTGGAGACCAAATCCAATTTGTAATGAGTGATAAAAGTATGAGGAGTAGCCAATGTAGCTGCTGCACAAATGTTGTCCATGGAAGCTCTGGAATGGAAAGCAACAAACGTAGCAACTGATCTGGTTGAGTGCGCTTTGATTTTAGTTGTTAGATGGATTTGGTTTTGTTGGCAGACAAAGGAAATACAATCTCTCAGCCATTAAGCTAAATTTACTTTAGAAACAGATTTTCCCAATTTTGGTCCTGAGAAGGATGAGAATAATTGGTCAGATTTTCTAGTAATTTGGTCCTTTCAAAGTAAAAACGTAATGGTCTATGTACATCCAACAAATGCAGACTATATTCTCCTTTATTAGAAAAATTGGGGAAGAAGACTGGTAGGTCAATTGATTGATTAATACTCAAATCCGAAACAACTTTGGGTAAGAAGGAGGGGTTAGTCCGAAGTGATACTCTCGCTTTATGGAAAACTATGCAAGGGCATTCTATGCACAAAGCTTGTATTTCTGATATTCGCCTTGCTGAGGTAATTGCTATGAAGAATACAGTTTTCCAAGATAAAAACTTCATATTGCAAGTGGCAGCAGGTTCAAAGGGAGGACGAGTCCAGGTTTGTAAGACTAATGTCAAATTCCAAGGTTCAATTGGCTCTTCGAAGGGTGATCTAATATGTGTGACCCCTTTCAAAAACGTCTTACAAAGACAGTGAGATATCAAAGAGGAGTCCTGGAAACTATTGCGGAAGTCTGAAATAGCCACCAGGTGGACTCAAATAGTGGAAGCTGCTGCTCCCGAATGTAGGAGATTTGATAATATTCCAATACTGGGATTATAGCACAAGGACAAAGAATGGGTGCTACAACAAGGTGATGCTGCACTGCTCCCAACTCAGATGCTTCTACAGCAGCAGGGGAACTGGGGAAGGTTGCAGAGACAGTTTTTCTAAGGGAAATTGTAATTTGATAGCATTTGCATCTATACAGGTCACTGCTAACCTCAGCTGCATGAAAAGCAGCCTAGCAGAAATACTGGGTTTACACAGAATGAGAAAAACAAGTTTTACAACAGCAAGGCCTACAGTCCAATCAGGAAAACACACAATAAGCTCTCAGCCAGGAGCCCCCAACTCAGACCTGTTTGGTACAATGCACGTCTGCCACACTGCAGTCAGAAACTCATAATGTAAAATGCTGGTTTTGGAGCTCAAGTGCAGGGAAACCACACAATCTAGATAGTACTGTCCTGTACAACAGGCAGACAAAATGTAATTAAATAGTACAGCAACAGTGGAAATAGTTCAGCTTTGAAACAATACTAGTGTGTGAGAAATGTGACAATACAGCAACATGTCATGTATTTTCTATGCACTTATTCTTCCTCATTATTTCTCTTAGCAAACTTTTATACTATTTTTTACATTTTCATTTAAGGCTATCCACCACCAGATCCAGGTGTAATAATATACTCTCATACTTAAATAATCTTCCCAAAACACATCAGTCAGTCTTTTATACTGCTCCCCATAAAGCAAAGTAATACCAATCATCAAAAAATGATTTCTATCATAACTCCTCCAGTAACTCCCACAAAAGTTGTATGACCAGAAAACCTTGTAGCCATTAAACAACAGTCACTAACATTCATATTTGTATTCGTAATTTAGTTTATTCATTTGTTAACTACGCAAGTGAATTAGCCACAAAAAGCCTTTAGAGCCACAGTCCAGTCCAGAAGAGTAAGACAAATGCAACATATATTGACCATTTAAAGAATCCAATCAACCAGCATGTTTTAGGGGTGTGAAAGGAAAACTCATGCAGGCAAAAGAAAAAAAACATGCAAAACCTCACACAGAAAGTGGCCAGAGATCAGAACTGAACCCTGGAAACCTGTAGACATGAGCAGCGATCTTAGCTACTATGAGCATAATCTTTCAGTGGAGAACTTACTCATAGGGTATATTTTTGTTGATCCACTTAAAATACATAAGTTGGTGCTGTCCATAACTTCTTTTAATTTTCTGTACATCTTTCTTCCCATTTTTCTGTATTAGATAGTAATTAAAGTACATAACATGCTCCGTACTATGAACATGTTGCACTAATTTTTCAACTAGGGTAGTAATTTTGTTTTAGTCTACTGGTGCACATGTTAATTGTTCTAAATATTCTTAAATCTTTAGATATACAGACCCATATATTGCTCTATGAACTACTATCTCTATCCATTTCTGGACTTGATACTACTGACTTTTTCAAAGCAGAATCCTATATACTACCTCCCCCTAATAAAAAAAAAAAAAACAAAACAAAACACTATTCAGCTCCCCTGTTTTACTTTCTCTGACTTATTATTTTCTTTATAACCCAACAAACATTCTAATATCCACCAAATATCTTCCTAATATACTATATTTACGTGGAGTTCTTTTACCTGACAAATTAGTGCTTCATTACTTTTAACATTCTTTATCCGACCTGTTAGGCTTGTCAACAACCAGCTGACATTGCAAAACATAATTGATCAATAATAATAATTATCAACTAGACACAGACATGATTTATAGCACTAAGAATATAATCATCATCATCATCCTCATCATCATCACCAACGTGTAATGGAGAAAGCTCCTTGGAACCTCCATGTGGGAGACTGTATCCTTCCACCACCTGCCATGCATATATTTAGCAACACAAAGACTGCACTATCATAGACAAAAGGGAACAGTTTGATGTCTAAATAGCAGGGTGTACCCCCAAGTTTAATTTGTGTCAGCAGTTGAGATAACTGAAGTAGTTAACTTGTTACTTTCACGTACTGGGAAACTCAATGACAGAAACTGAATGATATAGTTCTTGTTCAGTAGTTCCTCAACAAAAATGATGACACCGTCTTAATGCTGTTCATATTTCATAGCATCATAAGATCATAGGAATTACATAGCAGTTGAATTCAAGGACCATACTCACCTTGCCAATGCCCACCCTAAAGTTGTACCACCATTTCTAAAAAAAAAAAAAAATACCTTTCCTGTAAGTAGTGTAGTCCAGATTCAGATTTGCTGTATCCAGGACTGTATGTAAGCTTCTGAGCCCCCCCCCCCAAGCTTTCTGTGTTGGAGGGAAGCCTTCTAGCTTATCAGTGGGAGTGGTAAGCACTAGGTAACCTATCTACCACGTAAGGAGTGGTTCTGGCCCAGAAATTGCAGTTATTGGCCGTTTGGGCAGTTTTTCCATCTCTCTCAACTTTCTGATTTAAAAGCACACATTTGCACTTGTTTCCCCCCTTTCCTGTAACTAGTTTAGTCCAGATACAGATTCTTACTTTTAGCACTTGAATTTGCTTATGCGTGATCAGCACTTGTTCAGAACTTGCAAGCACTAAATAAGCTACTAATTACTACAGCACTCAACCTTCCTCATTACCTAGAGGAAAACAGTTTTGGTACTTATTTTCCTCACTTGCTTAGAGAAAAACAGCTCTTGTACTCACTTTCCTCACTTATCTAGAGGAAAATAGTTTTTTTATTCAGGCATGTCCAAGGGTCAGCTCCCAGTGTTCTCTCCTGTCTATCTGATGAATCTGAGCATCTTGGGGCAATGTAGAAATTGCCTCATGTACACAGACAACCCTCTCCTCCTACCACCCAACACTACAACCTGTGAGAGATGCACTTATCTAGCCAAACTGGATTTTAAGCTCTCTCCAATCAAGACTGAACTTGACAGTCAAGAGGAGAAGGTAAACACTTGCACCACACCACACTCATCACATAGTCTCACTAAATCTACACCACCAAAATCCACATATAGAAAAACAAAAACATTCGCGGAGGCTCTCAATAATAATCTGCTCAAGCAAAAGAGACCTCCAAAACAGAAATGCAAGCAACCTCCACCCCCCAACACAACCCAAACTACACATAGCCCGCAGACTCAGTGTGCCACTCAACCACAGCCAATAAGGCAAAACAACATACCCAACACACTAGTAATAGGCGACTCTATAGCCAGGCACACTGATGTCCCACTCACCAGGCTAAACAAGGCGAAGGTTACTGTCAGCTGCCTGTCGGGTGCCAGGATCCGCCACAACCCACGCACTCAGGTCACTCCACAACAAGTACAGATATGACTCAGTCATTGTCCGTGTTGGTGTGAACGACCTGAGACGTACCTACCTGGACTACATGAAAAGAGACATGGAAGAGCTCTCCGATCTTGTAGCCCAAGCAGGTATGACCCTAGCCCTGAGTAGCATTCTGCCATCACCCAGAATGATGCCGCAGTACAAGGACAAAATGATTGACTTCAACAATTGGCTAAGCTTCTGGTGGCATTCTAAAGGGATCCAGTATCTGTCTGCCTGGGATGACATGGTCGACAGACCATGATGCTTTGCCAGAGATGGCCTGCACCTGTCACCCCTGGGATTCTGGATACTGGCTAAGGTTCTTGCTGCCTCTATAGTGCCTTTTTTAGGCAAGGTTCAAATGACAAATTCACCACCATAACAGGAACAGGCAAACAAAAACTGAGGGTGATGCTACTCAATGCCAGAAGTCTAAATCTCAAAATGCACTCACTCGAGGCACTCCTTAAAATGGAGAACATCGATATCTGTGCAGTGACTGAGACCTGGTTAAGGCTCCAGAGAGCACCCCTGCACTACCAGGCTATAACTCATACCACATTTTTCTGCCATGTAATCTGGACCGGAACACCAAAGGCAGAGGTGTATCCATATTCATTAAGGATTTCCACAACTCCAGGCTAGTTGCTCAGCATAATGCAGCAGAGGTTATCCAAGTGCAACTAACTCTGGGCAAAACTGCAATCCAAATTGTAGCTTGCTACAGATCACCCAACATGTCCCAGGATTCCCACTCCTCTTTTCTTGATGTACTGGAAAATAGTAGGGTTCAACCAAACACCCTAATAATGGGCAATTTCAACTACCCCACCATTAACTGGGAAAACTCCTCATGTACCAACTCCTTTGCTCAACGCTTTCTGGAATTCATAAACTCCAATGCCCTGGATCAACTTATCCACACCCCCACCAGGGGCAACAATATCCTAGATCTAGTCATTACCAATATGAGTGACCGGTGTTCCACACCTGAAGTCAATGCCTCATTGGTCCGATCCGACCATAAGCTAATTACCCTAGATATCCACATCCTGCCTCCACCCCCCATTAAGGAAACCATAATAAAACATTTCTCCAAAGCCAACTTCATGCTTCTTAAGACAGAAGTAGTGAACTTAATGACACCCATGCAGATGGACAATACAGTTATGACTACTGAATCCTACACAATTGCACTTTATAAGCACTTACTTGAGTGCATGGATCGTGCTATCCCAAAAAGAACCAAGACGCTATCCTCCAAAAAAGGAAGCCAATCTGGTGGTCCCCCGCCATAAACAAACTGTATAACAGAAGGAAGAAACTCTTGCAGAAGAGAGTAAAATCCCACGAGTGGAGGAGCTCCCTGGTCAGCCTCAGTAAGAAGCTGCGATCCCTGATAAAATCCTCTAAAGCTAGTTACGAAAACAAAATCGCCATGATTCTAAAGACAACCACAAAGCATTCTACAGCTATGTCAAGAATCTGAATGGCAACACGAAGATCTGCTATGAGTTACAGCTCAATGGCACTAAATATACAGACCCAACTGATATTGCCAACATCCTGGCAGATAGGTTCAGTGCTAACTTTACCCCCCTCTCACCCCCTAAAGAGCCCATCTCTATACCGGAAGAATGCAAAGTTCCTGTAATCACGGCTGCACAGGTAAAAACCACACTCTCTAAAGTCAAGAACACATCATCCATGGGACCAGACAACATCCCAGGCTGCGTTCTACATGAACTACAGAACGAACTGGCACCCCACCTAAGTACCATGTTCAATCATAGTCTCTCCTCAGGCTTTGTGCCTGCTGAATGGGGCACAGCAATGGTTATCCCACTCCACAAGGGGGGAGCCACCACAGACCCCGGGAACTACCGCCCCATTAGCCTGACGAGCCTGGTCTGCAAGGCCATGGAATGTATCATCATGGAACTTATAAACAAAGACAATGGTAATCTCCAAACTCTGGATCCCACCCAGTTTTGGTTTGTAAAAGGCAGATCATGTCTCCTAAACCTGATAGACTTCTTTGAAACAGTCACCAAAGCCGTAGGCAAGGGTAAGGTGGTTCACACAGCCTAGCTAGATCTTGCCAAGGCTTTTGACACCATCCCCCACTCTGGAATTATAGCTAAACTCACTAAACTCGGTATAAATCCCTATGTCACAAGATGGGTTGCCAACTGGCTCACTGACAGAACCCACACTGTGTAAGTAGCAGACTCAAAATCCGACTTCAGTCCAGTGACAAGTGGAGTACCACAGGGTTCAGTCCGGGGTCCTCTCCCGTTTAGTATCTACTTCTCTGAAGTACAGGCTAACACAGAAGGTCTTTGGCTAACGAAGTTCACAGATGACTGCAAACTAGGAGCCATAATCAAAACTCCTAACAATGTGGACATCCTACAAAAGGGCCTCACTGAGACAGATGCCTGGTGTCAAAGCCATGGCCTCAAGCTCAATGCCAAAAAGTGCATTGTCATCTCCTTTGGTAAAAACTCTGTACCCATGAACTACAACATAGGCGGTAGTATACTTAACACCGAAAGTGTGATAAGAGACCTTGGGACACAGGTGGACAGTAGTCTCTCCTTTTATAATCACATCGCCACAATAGTCAGGAAATCCTTCTACGTGGCACACCTCATCACAAAAGGTTTCTCATCCAGAAAAAAAGAGGTCATTGTTCCCCTCTACTCATCACTCATTATAGAGTACAATGCCCCTTTTGGTATGTACCTCACAAGACATCTCCAACAACTGGAAAGGATTACCGGCCTCAAACAAATGCCCTACTCTGACCGTCTCAAAAAACTCCAGCTTTACTCCGTCGCATATCGCCTACTCAGAGGTGATCTCTGCCTAACATACAAAGCTATGTCAAACTCAGAGCTGTTGGACATGCTTCACTTAAAGAAATCCCAATCCCTCCGAGCTACACGCTCTAGGGACCTAAACCTTGTCACCACAATAAACAGAACATGCCGGAGGGATAGATTCCTGTCCCAGAGACTTCCTACACTCTGGAATAAACTACCAATCTATATCAAACAAAGCTCCTCATTAGCACTCTTCAAGAAAAATCTTGATGATTGGATGGGAAATAGGAAATTCACCCCAGGGATCACCTCTGTGGCTCTGCTCGACAGTGGCACAGGAAAATAATTTTCTTGGGTGGCAAAGGCCAGGGTATCTTTTTGGCTGGGCTTGTATAGGCCCCAGGGCCAATAGCCTAGTACCTACCTATAAACCTATGAACCTAAAGGGCAAAACAAATTTGTCTAGGGATGAATTTGTGGATGCCTATTCATCCATCAAAGATGAATTTAAGGCATGCCAAGCTGTCGCTTTGCTTGACATGTAGCAGTAGTTTTTTTTCCAGATGTGATGCAAGTGTTGGGTAATAAATGTGTTTCTCCAATGAATTTTGATTATAGGTTGCTGGAGATTTATGTCCTTAGCTCTGGTATTTGTAGAGCTGTTGGGTTTGAATCATGGAAGGTTGTGACCCTAACAGCACAGAAAGCCTGACATAGATCTCCACATTATGAGTTTGCAAGAGCACTGAGCACAGGAATAGAGTTTTAAGTCTCTCCTGGTAGCCTAGGGTCTTTTGGCTGGTAATCATTTTTGTCAGGAACCTCTGAAGCCTTTTAAGTTGCCTAATGTTTCTGGACTGATATACGCTAAAGGAGGCACTGTACTCTACAACTGGCTTAACTTCTTTTGATCTTCTTTACCCATCACTGCAAAGCTCTGTATACCCTTAGCTGGCTGGAACTCCCCCTCCACTTCTCCTACATTTAACTTGTAACAATACATAAAATCATACACAAACCATTAGCCTGCCCATCTCTTACCCCTTTAATCAACATATATTTCCCTAAAAGAACTCTCAGATCAGAAAACATCCAACTTCTCACCATAAATAAACCAAATAAATCCCTGGAAAAGCCTATCCTAGTACTCAGCAGCAAAAAAATGGAACTCACCTAACTCAAACCCCCAGAACAATTTCTAATCCCCCCACCTTTAAATGAATACTTTACAAAATCATGGACCTACTCCTGCACTAGTCCTGTCTGAACTTAGACACTATACTTTACTCACTCCCCATTCAACCTAAGGTACACCTCACAAACCTCTCCAACCCCCTATTCCACTCCTTTCTTTTGTTTTTTCCACTACCTTACCATATCCACTTTCCCTCTGCAAACCTTTCCTCTACCGCTTTCCTCCCTACTCTCCTAAGCTTCCTGAAGACACCCTACCCTGCACTCTTTTTATATTCTTTTCTCTCCATCCTTACTTCCTTCTATAACCCTAATATGAACACCCTCTCTCATACTAAGACAACACTCAATTTCCCCTCAGTGTCTCTAATCATGTAATCTCTATTAACTCTTTTAAATATCTTATTAGACTTGTCTCAGGTCTCATTTATCGTCCTGCGATTCTATGTAACAAATAATATGACTAATGAATTTTCCTTGCATATTTTCTATGACTTGTCATTGTTTTCCATTGCTCTTTACTATGAAACATAGGTTCTATGTTTTTTCTCATTACATTTTTTCACTTCTCTGTTTTGTAGTGTTACAGGATACTTTGTGACTTAAAATATTTGCAATTGATTTTTGATAGATTGTGATTGTGGAGCTTTTCTCACCAGACCTCCACTGAAAATGGGTACTTTTTGGCCCAGTCAGACTTCCCTTGTAAACAAACATCAAATAAATAAACAAATAAATAATTAAAATCTGAGTATATCCTTTGATATTAATTGTGCTAAACAGAAGGATTTTCTGACTACTGATGCTACATGGTGGTTGAAGGAGAGAGCACTATCAACCCAGTTAGCAAAATGCCAGACTACCGTGTCAGTTTGGTGTGGAGTACTGGCTATATTATACACTGATTTACAATTTTGTTTTCCAAATGTGACAGAACGTTTTTTTTTTTGCATATAATTTAAACCATTTTCTGCAAATCAGTCATTAGTATGGCTTAGCTGCTGATGTAATGAATTGGTACCAGACAGTCATTCGACAGCAGTACCCAGCTTGCAGTCATCAGTAAACTAAGCTAGGCAAAGATCTGGGTCTGTGATTTGCAGGTCAAACAAGTATATACCATAAAGTAGGGGTCCCAGCACTGAGTCTCAAGGTACAACACTACTTACTCTTTTAAAATTCTGAGAAGGTGAGTACTACTTTAAAAATTTGGGTTCTGTTTTTCAGCCAATTTGCTCTCCACCATACTGTATAAAAGTCAAGGTTTAGTACTCTTCGCTTATTTACAAAGTCAGCATGCAGGACAGTATCATTTACAAGGCCAGCATGGGAAATGATGACAAGTGCCTTGGCCAGATGCAGATGGGCTGTATGGCAGAATGACCACTACCTTATTGCCTTTGTGACATTCCTGAAGAAGTTTAATAAGTCTAACAGACATGATCAGCTCTTGACAAAACCAAACTGCTGGGGGGTTAGCTTGGATGAGGTTCTTCATACCACTGTTTATGAAATCAGATGATACATTACAGATTAGACTAGTCAGACTAATTGATCTAAAGTTCTCAGAGTCTGTGGTAGGGCCACCTTTGTGGACCATCACATCAGCAGTTCTCCTTGCATCCAGGATGTATCCTAAGGCTAAGAGCAGGTTAAATGAGTTTAGGAGGGGCACTGCCACGGCATGTTCTTTGCTACTTATCAGGCATCCAGGTAAATTATCTGCTCTCATGGAAGCAGTATTTTTGGATTTAGATATCCCAATTAGAACATGTTCCTTTAAGTTCTTGAGTGGTGTGACAGACTCAGGGATTTGTTTTGTTTAGATGATTATTTCTAGGTTGAAGATGACACTAAATTTGCCTGTTGGTATACTTTCTATGTCTTTCAGGTCAAAGTGGAAGGTGTCTCTTTGGATCAAGTTCAGTGCACTGTTGGGTGTTATGTTTTAATTTACTAATATAACTAAAGAAGGATTTAGTTATCCTTTGCTTCCTGTGTTAGATTTGTTTTGTTTTTGGCTTTAGTCTTCCAGATATAAGCTTTCGGCCCCTTGTTCATCTTTTTCAACACAGTTTTTTGATAAGGGATTGTCTGGATTTGTTATAAGACTTTAGAAGCATTTTCCTCTTGTTGTAAAACTTATTTATACAACTTTTTATTAATTTTCCCATTATATTTGGTTCTATTGGGGACAGCTATATCTAAACACTTAGATAAAAAAAGAACTCTACTGCACATGTAGAAGCTAAGGCTATATTGGTATTTGGGATATTACAAGTAAACTTTGAGATTTCATCACAGAGTTTGAGTATGATTGTACGTTTAAAATCCTTAAATTCAGATGTGCTGATTTTTGGAGTTTTTAAGCTATTAAAAGAAAAAGTGACTAGTTTATGGTCATTCTTAACTAGGAATGGGGATACTAAAGGAGTGGTGTTTGCAAGGAATATGTTGATTACAACCGGGCCTAGAATATCATACTCTGTAGTTGATAGGTTTACAATTTGTTTTGGGGAACTTCTATTTATAAGGTCTAGGAAGCTCTGAGCATATCTGACTTTACAGGTGTAGGTGCATTAACTTATTGAAGGATAGTTTAAATTGAGTAGTTCAGTGAGTACATTATGAAAATGTTTTGTAGTCCTCTGGGGGAATGGAAGATGTCCTGCCAACAGCTTCATCATCATCACATCAACGCCCTTTTTCCCATTTACTACATGGGGTCGGAGTGTTGTATCAACTGTTGTCATCTCTCTCATTTCAATGACAGTCTCCTGCCTTCCTTGACACTCATGCCCGACTGTCGCAGGTCTTCTCTCACATAATCCAGCCACCTCTTTGTGAGTTGCTCTTATTTCCTCTTGCCATATCCGTTTGTCCCAAATCTTCTTCACCAGATTGTGTTCTGCTTTCCTGCACAAGTGCTCGAACCACCGTAATCTGTTGTCTTTGACTTTTTCTGCAACTGGAGCTACTTTGGCTTCTGATCTTATGTTTTCATCCATCTCAGTGTGCATCCTACCACCCATCTTAGGCACTTTATATCCATTACCTCTAGCTTCCTCAACTGCTCTACTTTTACTTCACAGGTTTCTGTACCATACAGTAGCACTTGCTGCATCACTGTTTTGTACACCTTAAATTTCAGCTGCTTTGGCATTCTTCTGTCATATACTACACCTGACCGTCTATGCCAACTGGCTCCAGCCCCTCTGATTCTAGCTCTGACCTCTTCATTCAGACTTTCTTTCTCCTCAACCACCCCTCTGAGATGCTTGAATCTATTAACCTGTTCCACTATTTTCTCTTCTACTTGAATTTTCAGCTTCTTCAGATTTCCCCCATTTGTTGACATTACAACGGTCTTATCAATACTTTCATCCCATTTGCCTTCATTTTTGCATTCCACTTTCCTATCATTTGCTGAAGTTCTTGCTCAGAGTCTGTCTGCAATACCACATAGGTTCATAGGATATTACTAGGCTACTGACCCGAGGGTCTTTACAAGCCTAGCCATTAAATCCCAATATAATACTAGGTGAGAGATATCATCTACGCCCAAGGTTTTTCTAGCAAGAACTACCCTTGCCTACAGCAAGTTTGTTGATCTGTCCCCTCTAACCTGTTTGTTAATGTAGTTCATTACCAGAATGAACAGCAGTGGACTTAGAAGTGAACTCGAATGCACACCCACTTCTGCTGGGAACCCCTCTGTGAAACCGAACATTGTTTATACTTGAGTCAATGGGTCCTTGTACATAGCTTGAACTAATTCTACCAATGTTTCTGGGACTTCAAACCACCTCAGAACTGCCCAAAGTCAGCTTTCTTAGGAGCTTGTCATATGTTCTCTAAATCTAGGAATGCCCAGTTGGACTCTTTCCTCATTACTAGCTTCTTCTCCAGATCAGTTTCACTGCAAACATTGGGTCACTTGTGCTGCATCCTCATCTTAATCAGAACGGCTCATCTCCCATCTTACTTTCTACTACTCTGCATATTCATTTATCAATACCCTTTCCCGAACTTTCATGCAATGTGACAGGAGTTTGATACCTCTGTGCTGTCCAGAGTTGTGGATGCCCCCTTTGTTCTTGAACACTGGCACTAGTATGCTTATTCTTCAGTCATCTGGGATATGCCCTTCTCTCCATACTGCTATGAGTTCCCTCAGGAGCCATTTCTCCCCTATCTCACACAACATCTTTATCATATCTGCGGTGACCTCATCAGAGCCTTTAGTTTTACCTGACTTCATTTTTCTTAGTGCTGTTCTTACTTCTTCTATGGTGGGCTCATCCTCTTATCTCATTGTGGGCTGTATCTGGGGCAGTATATCTTCTGTGGGGTTTTCTTAACTCCAAAGCTGCTAGAAGACTCCTTCTATCTGCCTTTGATGACCTGTGGACTGGTGAGCAGGTAGTTTCTGGCAGCCTTTATGAAAGGTGTCTGACTGTCTTCTTTATCTTCTCTCTTTGTCTTGCAACTTAATGCAGGTTCTTTGTGCTATCTACTGAGCCACTTTCCAAAATCTCCATTAGAGGGTCTGATACCTTGTTCTTCACTATTGTAACTGCTCTCTTAGTCCTTTTGTGTGTTGATCAAATGGGATGAAAGTATAGATAAGACTGTTGTAATGTCAACAAATGGGGGAAATCTGAAGAAGCTGAAAATTTAAGTAGAAGAGAAAATAGTGGAACAGGTTAATAGATTCAAGTATCTCGGAGGGGTGGTTAAGGAGAAAGAAAGTCTGAATGAAGAGGTCAGAGCTAAAATCAGAGGGGCTGGAGCCAGCTGGCATAGACAGTTAGGTGTAGTATATGACAGGAGAATGCCAAAGCAGCTGAAATGTAAGGTGTACAAAACAGTGATGTAACAAGTGCTACTGTAAGGTACAGAAACCTGTATTCTTTCTTAGCCTGGTTTGCCTTTTCTATCTCCCTCTTTATTGCACTCCTTCTTTCTTTTGATGACTCCCTGGACTTCTGCATTCCACAATCAGCTTTCCTCATGTACCTTATTTCCATACCTGGCTCAGGCTGGCTGGGTTGCATATCTGTTCTGTAGTCCTAGCACATGATGTTTTGAGTTACTGCCATTCTTTTACAACTCCATCAATTTCCTCTTCTTCTTGAGGTCCTACAGCCCTGAGTAATTCTTTGAACTGTTGTTCTTTCTCTCCAGTCAACTTCTAGGTCTTCAGTCTGGACTCTGTTGACCTCACAGCCTTCTCTGACCACTGCTTGCAGCTGACTGTGACAACTAGTGGTTTATGCTGTGGGCTGATCATTTTAATGGTAATTAATGTGCAATCAATGATTCTACCCCAGTGCCCTTTTACTTATTAGGAGGATGTGTACTTGAGTTGCATGTTGGCCACTCTTGTATATAATCTTGTGACTGTTTCTCATTCTGAATCATGTGTTGGCTACTATCAAGCCATTTGCCAGGAAGAAATCTAGAAAGGCCTCTCCTTTTTTATTCCTACTGCCCCACTCATGTGGACCCAGCCAGTCTTCCTATCCTGTTCTCTCTGTCCTGATATGAGTATTCCAGTCACCCATTATTAACACCAATTTATGTTGTTCTGCTTTCTCCAGTAAGTCCTGCAACTGCCAAATGAATGCCCTCTTTTCCTCACAATCACAACCGTGCTGTGGAGCATAGGCTGAGATTATGAACACTGTCCTATCATTATGCTGGAGTCTAATTCCCATAAGTCTATCACTAATTCTGATGATGTCCCTCACTGTCTTCTGAAGCCTCTCCAATACCACTATTCCAACACAATTTCTAGATTGTCCTCCTCCTGAGTAGTAGAGTTTGGATCCCAAGCCAAGTGACTTTGCTGCACTGTTTCCTGGATACATAGGATGTCTAGCCTCCTCCTTGCCATCATGTCATTCACTTCCAAGCTGTATTTCGTCAGTGAACCTACACTAAGTGTAGCAATTCATAGTTCATGTTTGGCAGGTTGATTGGTTTTACATCCAGCATTCGCGCAACAGAGCTATCCCATGTAACACAAGCTGGGTAACTGGACACCATTCGGCCAGTAGCTTATTGATCCAGTGCTGCTTGGGTTTATGGCAGGCGCACACTGGCCAATAGGGGCACATACACCCCTCACACTATTTGCATGGGTCCCTGGCGTAGGTCCTCAACCTACTTATCATTGGCAAATACCCATGCCCATTTGGTGACATTAGTCAACACAACTGAATATCCTAGGACATATTTTTACACCACTGAGTGGCTATTCTTGCCATGGTGCACAGTCTGTTATCTGTGTTCTCATATTCTGAGGATACTGTGCACTACAACAGATGCCCAATGTGGTTGGTCTATACAACTCTTCCCCCTATACTGTATCATCTAGAATCAGTGCTGCTGCCCACAGCTCCATTTTTAGGTGAGTTTGAGATGGAAACATTCAGCATGTTTTTTTCAGAGGTGGGAGGAACCTCACAGAGACATAGGGAGAACACACAAACTCCAAACAGGCATTGGCTGCAGGTCAGAATTGAATCTGTACCTTGTGCATGGGATATGCTGAAGCTCAATGAGTTCAGTTTGTGAGGCTCTTACAATCTGTCTAGTGATGATGTGGTCACTGACAAATATAGAACCACAACTGCAGCTTAGCTCAGACATGAATTGTGGTACACATGAAACCATTTTTTTTGTAAAGAATTCTGGTACTGAGAAGAGCTGCAGACAGAAATTGAGTGTGAATTACCCCTGTTTCTCTATTACTTTGAGATGTCCAGCAGCCAGACTCTCCCAAAAAAAAGGCAATATGGGGAAGGGGGGCAGCAAAGGGTTTTGCCAGTACAAGGTAACCATCAAGTGGAAAGTGCAGGCTATCCTTTGCAAAGTAAGTTGGACTGTCAATCATCTTAACCTAAGCTGACAGATATTGGGCTCCAGCCAATTGTTGAAGCCAATTATCTTTTCTTTGTATTTAGGCATCACTCTTGCTGGGGGTATGGTTCTCCTTGGGACCATGGTCTTGTATGCACTTAAGTGCATAGTGAAATCCAACTCATCTCTATGTATATGCTTCAGGGTTGTACCCCCTCAAGTCATTCATGCCTAGATGGGTACCTTAAAGTCATAGTCAAATGTACCTGGTGTAAGGGACTATAGAGCCCTAATAACATCACAGATCCTAGGACCAGAGAGACAACTAATTATAACCCAGTACTTGTCCAGTCTCGTAAGAATGCAGTCTGTGTGTGTCTGACAACAGTATTACCTACAACTAGGATATTTTTATTTGAAGTCATGGAGTTTGTGGAATCTTCATTCTAGCATATATTTCTTTTTTTTTTTTAATCTTGCATAATTTTTTTCTTTTTCTGAGCGTTTTCCCTTTCATTACCTTTTTTGATTCTCAACTCTATTTTGACTCTGTGATTACAAAACTGATTCCTTCTGTAATGTGGGAAAGATGCTACTACTAATTCATTAAGACTGTAATTTCTGTATTTCATCCAGTCAGCTCCCTGTTCATTTTCTCTACTTGGACAAAAATGTCATTATCTTCTGTAAAAAGACGTTATGTCTTACCATAATGTTCCATCTGTATTGTTGATCCTCGTTCAGTCATTACGTATGGGTATCTGTTCCGACCTCGGGCCATTTTCCAAGCTCGCGTCAGCTGCAAACTCTCGAGCTAAACTCTTACCCATAATCCCCCTCTCCCTGTTACCTCAGATTGAGTTTGCAAGTCAAAAGAAGGTAGAGGCTACCTCTGGTCAAATGACCTAAGAGAACCGGATGGGGAGATCCACTAGAAGCCACAGGAGGGGGAAGGAGGGAGGGTCATAATGACTGAATGAGGATCAACAATACAAATGGAATGTTATGGTAAAACATAACTTCTTTATCTTATATTGTTAATCCTCATTCATTCCTTACGCATGGGACAGAGTCCCCAGCTACCTCTATTCCTGGGAGGCTCTCATGGAAGGACATTCCTGAGCACCATAGAACCAAAAGATGCTCTTCCCCTGGAGGCCAAATCCAATTTGTAATGATTGATGAAGGTATGAGGCGTAGCCCAAGTTGCAGCTGCACAGATGCCATGTAAAAAAGCTTTGGCATGGAAGGCAGCAGACGTTGCCATCGACCTTGTCGAATGAGCCTTCATGGTAGCAGGCAACGGAATATTACGTTGTGTATAAATGAAGGTCACACAGTCTTTCAACCATCTAGCTAATGTGACCTTAGCAACAACAGATCCTAATCTAGGTCCAGAATAGGCCAAAAATAATTGGTCAGATTTACGAGAGGACCTAGTCCTATTTAAGTAAAAACGGATTTGTCTGTGAATATCTAGGGTATGTAGGCAATACTCTCCTCTGTTTGAATGATTGGGAAAGAAAACTGGCAATTCAATGGTTTGATTAATGGACATTTCAGAGATTACTTTTGGCAGAAATGAAGGATTAGTTCTTAAAGACACTGTATCTCTATGAAAAATCAAGTATGGATTCTTGATGCATAAAGCTTGAAGCTCAGAGATACGTCTGGCAGAAGTAATGGCGACCAAAAACAAGGTTTTCCATGACAAATATTTCAGGTTGCAAGAAGAAGCTGGTTCAAAGGGTGGCATTGTCAGAGCTTGTAGAACTAATGACAGATTCCATGGTTGAATAGGTTCTCTAAAAGGTGGCTTGAGATGATTCACACCTTTTATGAAGGTCTTGCACAATTTGTGTGACATAAGAGTGGTGTCTTGGACACCCTCATGGAAATTAGATATTGCAGCCAAATGAACTCTAATGGTAGAGGCCGACACACTTGATTGAAAAAGGTCAGCCAGATACTCTAGTATTATCGACACTGGTGTTGAGAAGGGATCTACTTGTTTTTCTTTCAGCCAAGAGGTAAATCTTTTCCACTTGCATAGATAAGTAATTCTAGTGGAAGACTTATGAGATGCAATGAGAATGTCACGCACTGGTTTAGAAAGATCATTCTGCCTGGCAATCAAGGGAATTGGAGTAGCCAAGCTGTGAGCTTCAGGCTGTCATAGGTTCACAGGTTAGTACTAAGCTAACTGCCCTTGCGAGCCATTGTATGCCTAGTCAATTATCCCTTGTGAGACTCAAACCCTGCACCTTGTGTTTGTAAGGCAAACACCTTAAGCATTTCTAGTGGAAGACTTATGAGATGCAATGAGAATGTCACGTACTAGTAAAGAAAGATCATTCTGCCTGGCATACAAGGGAATTGGAGTAGCCAAGCTGTGAGCTTCAGGCTGTCATAGGTTCACAGGTTAGTACTAAGCTAACTGCCCTTGAGAGCCATTGTAAGCCTAGTCAATTATTCCTTCTGAGACTCAAACCCTGCACCTTGTGTTTGTAAGGCAAACACCTTAAGCATTAGGCCACCCTCCCAATCCCAAATTATAATATTGAACTAAGGAAATTAACTTTGTTCTGGAGTAGCATAGCGTTATATGCCTATATATCTTTACTTTATGTGTGTGTGTGTGTGTGTGTGTGTGTGTGTGTGTGTGTGTGTGTGTGTGTGTGTGTGTGTGTGTGTGTGTGTGTGTGTGTGTGTGTGTGTGTGTGTGTGTATATATATATAAATTCGTATATATTCATATATATGTGTGTGTGTGTGTGTGTGTGTGTATATATATATATATATATATATATATATATATATATATATATAGGTTCATAGGTTAGTACTAGGCTAACTTCCCTTTTGGGACATTTGAAGCCTAGCCAGTTACCCTATGTGAGAATCAAACCCTGCACCTTGTTGAATCAGGTCCTGCGGATGTGACATCAACTCCGGGGTTGGATGGAGAATCCATGGTTGATCTAGTAGGTGAGGCCAAAGGAAGGGGAACCAAATCTGACGATGCCAATATGGTGCTAGGAGGATCACCTTGCTCTTCAACCGACCGGCTTTCTTCAGAAACTGGGGAATGAGAGGAAAAGGTGGGAATGCATAAAGAAGACCCGAGGGCCAATCGTGGACTAGAGTGTCCCTGGGTGACTGTCCTGGTGGGGGAATCAGGGCAAAGTAGTTGCTGCATTTGTAGTTGGTCGGGGATGCAAAGAGGTCGCAGTAAGGATGGCCCCAGTGGTGGAAAATCTCCACCGCTACCAAGGGATTCAGGGACCACTCATGAGGTTGTAGAAGGCACCTGTTGAGACTGTCTGCTATCACGTTGGAACTCCCGGGAATGTGCACTGCTAGAAGAAAACGGGTTGTAGCCATCGCCCATTGCCATATCCTCATGGCCTCTCGACAAAGGGGGTAAGATATTTGGTTCCACCTTGTTTGTTGATGTACCAGACCACCGCCATGTTGTCTGATTGAATCGCAATCATCCCAGATGGCAGGAGGGGATGGAATGCTTGCAACGCTAGAAGCACCGCCCTCAGCTCTAGAACATTTATATGCAGTTGGGCCTCCAATTCGGACCAAGTGCCTTGGACTGTCTTCCCCTGACATAGCCCCCCCACCCCATCAGGGAGGCGTCCGTGGTCACTGTAGCCTTGGGTTGCTGGGGGGAGAAAGGGCAAGACCACTGAGATGGATTGTGTGTCATCCACCAATTTAAATCCTGTTTGTACCTGTGGGTTACTCGAATCTTGGCTGAAAGAAGATCCTGAAAGGGATACCATTGGGTGAGCAGTAGCCATTATAGAAGCCTCATATGAAACCTGGCCAGGGGGACAATGGTGATGGAGGCTGCCATGGAACACAGCAGCTGTAGGACAGAGTGAGCTGTGGATTTCTCCCTTGAAAGGATTGGGATCAGTTGTTGCTTTATCCTTAGAATTCTGTGCTCTGGAATGGCAGCTCTGCAGTTCTTTGTATCCAAGATAACCCCTATGAATTCTGTGGACTGAGATGGGGTGAGACTGGATTTCTGCCAGTTTATGGTTATGCCTAGCCTTTGTGCAGCAAGGAGAGAGTATGCCAGGGCTTTTTCCAATAGATGGTGGGGGCGGAAATGAGCCAGTCGTCTAGGTATGGAAACACCTGGAATCCTTGTAGTCGCAAGTGAGCTGTGATAACTGCCATGCACTTTCTGAAAACTCTGGGGGCTGTAGAGAGTCCGAAGGGCAGTACTCTGAACTGGTAGTGACTGGCTCCCGCACGGAAGCACATAAATCTTTTTGATGGCCTGTCCACTTTTATGTGGTAGTACGCATCTTGAAGATCTATCGAGCACGTCCAATTGTCTTTTTCCAAAAGTGGGAGGATAGACTGTATTGTGACCATCCAGAATTTTTGTACTCTCACAAACTTGTTCAATACACTGAGATCCAAAATTGGTCTCCAGTCCCCGGTTTTCTTTGGCACCAAAAATAGTCTTGAGTAGAATCCGGATCCTATCTGGTCTGGAGGGACTATTTGGATGACTCCCTTTCTTAGCAGCTTTTCTATCTCTAGGGCTGCTTCTTCCCTTTGACTGGGTGGAACGTCGGGAATGTTTTTTGAAGGGACAGGACAAAGATCAAAGGGAATATGATAACCTCTGGTTATAATCCTTTGTACCCAAGAATCGGTGGTGATGGTTAGCCAGGCAGAAGGGTACAAGGAGAAACAACCCCCAACCACCTCCAGAGGAAAGGAGTTGGGCCGCTCTTCAGGAGCGCTGGTAGGATTGGCCAGGGAAAGAGTCCCTGGAACCCTGGATCTGAAGTAGGCAGACTTCATTCGTCTGCAACCTGTGGGTATCGGATCCGATCTCGGATCCGAGCCGGCAATTCAAAAGCTTAGGCTCCGAGCTCCTAGCTCCTCCCTCTTACCCATAACCCCTTGCCAAGCCCTGACTGACCTCAGATTTCGTTTGCCGCTTTTCAAGAAGCAACGGAATTCTAGAGCTCCTGGCGTGGTTTTGAGATAAGTGTAGTTTTCTGACAGAAAAATTGTTCAAATTCTCTTTTTTTGTTACAAATATAGTTAGTGTTGTGTGTGGTTAAGGCTTTCCCTCCCTCTTTAGTTAATTTTTCTCGGGTTTTTCGTAGTTTGTTTGTGTGTGTGTGTGTTTAGGCCTTAGGTGTAATGTCTGAAGCCCCTAAGGCTGTCTTTTCGAAATGTACCGAGTGTGGCCATAAGCTGGGCCCAGCAGATGGCCACACTCGTGCATGCTTGGGGTTGAACACCTGTCTTCTGGTTGTACCATTTGTGCAGGGTTCAACCCGGGCTTTAAGGGAACGGAGGTCGAAGTTAGTGCTGGCGGGTCTTTTACCCCAAGATACTGCTTCGGCCTCTGCCCTCCAGTCAGCAACTTGTTGCTGTGAGTTCTCCCTCCGGCTGGGACTCAACCTCCCTTAAAAATGCGGAGGAAGGATTCTACTAGGGAGAGACAGAAGGAGAGGCACAGGGAGAAGCACCACAAGAGGAGAGCCGAAGCTTCCAGCTCGGCTCCTCCATCTAAGCGGGCTTCCCTGTGCCTTCTAGCTTTCCTCCTCCTCGGCTCCACTCCCTCGGTTCTCTCCTGGACCCGAGGAGGAGGAGGCTAGCCCTTCCAGGAGGTCACCGAGACGGTTCTCTAGGTCCGCCCGGTGGCCTCCTCTAGATCGACCTTTCGATGAGGAAGCTGATATGGACGGATGATGAGGAAATTCATCCAGGCCCAAATGCAAATGGAGTGCTCCTAGCCCCCAACCGGGAGGGCTTGACCCTTTCGCCCCGTAGCTCCTTCTCCGACCCATACCACGGGTTCGGAGCTTTCGGCCGTGCAGATTTGGATCCGGGGTGGGTCGGATCCGATTGGTCGGCGCACCTCGGATCCGTCCCATCCCTTGAGTGCTTGGTGCCGGACCCGACCTCTCGGAGCCGAGGGCCGAGCCTCGGATCCGAGGGAGCTGGTGTGTCTTCGGCTCCGTCCAGGTCGGAGCACACTGGTCTCGGATCCGGCGGTTTCGCTCCGACTCGATCCGCACGTCGGATCCGAGTGGGGTCGGCTCTCGGGGCTTAGAGAAGCTGGCTCCCCTCGGCTTTCAACGTTATGGAAAGGGCACTGTCGAGGACATCTGGACCCCCGGTCCCTGCCACGGCTCCATCCCGCACTCCATTGCAGTTGGGCCAGGCCCCCACCAGCCAGTCCCAGGGACAGCCCGCCTCGATGTCCCAAGTGGTTCCCTTGGAACATCCATCTGCTGAAGAGTACTCCTCGGACAGCCCCCCCGATGAAGTACCTCGGGCGCAAGTGCAAGAGGAGGCACATGGACTCCCTGAGTCCGTCACTGAAGACACGGACTTGGATGAAGGGAAGGCTCCCTAGGTCACCCCTGAGGGCGTCTCATTTGGAGACATCATGGAGATGTTAAGGATCAGGGGGTGGTCTGCCCCAAGGCTTCTTCGGACGAGTCTGTGTTCTTGGAGGCATTCGAGGGCCCTTCTACCTCTTGGGTGTCCCTCCTGCTGACTCCCTGGTAGATCTTATATCTATCAGGGCGTGGAAGGATCCGGACACCATTGAGCCTATCCCAAAACGCCCGGACCGCATTCTTTCTCCTCCATCAGACCGCACCCACTGGAGTAAGGGTCCCCCAGTAGATGCCATGATGATGGCTGCAGCCACGAAGAGGGAATTGGCCCAGGAGAGTCCCTCCGTCCATCCTCCGGGCAAGGAGTCCCGTTCGATGGATCGAATTGGGAAGCGAGTGTTTAGTTCAGCGACCTTCTCCTTGAGAGCGCTGAACTACATGGCACATGTCATTAGGATGCAGCGAGATCTGATTAAAGAGTACGCTGCATCTCCCGGAGTCCATCTCGAGTGAGGATAAGCAGGTTTATTCCACCCGAATGGCCACTCTCAGATCTGTATCCAATACATCTATGCGGCTGCTGTCTCATGCTACTGAGGGAGCTAGAGCCAGCGGAGCAGGCCTTGTCATGAGGCGACAGGCCTGGCTCCGCCATTGTGATTTTGCTGAGCCCTTTAAGGCCTTTCGAATGCCCTTCGATGGTTCTGCCTTGTTTGGCAAGACTGTTCACGAGACACTAGTCCAGAGCGAAAGGGCGGAAGACGCTGTCTGCCGTCGAGTCCGCTTCTCAGCTCCCCAGAGGTCCTTCTCTAAGAACCAAAAGGGACAGAAGAAGATGTGGTTCGAAGTCGCAGCAGTCCCAACCTGCTCCGGATAACCAGTCCTTCCGTGGCAGAGGAGGACGGGAGGTTGTCGTGCCAGAGGCAGGGGCTCCTGGCAATTTTGGGTCCAGAGAACCCTTCTCTGAGAGACCCACGCAGCAGCCCTGAAGGGTTGCCCGGCTGTCCGTCTCTGGAGGCAGTCGGGGCGGTTTCGATGCACCTGACTTCTTGGGAGTCCATAACAACAGACAGTTGGGTGCTTGACTCATATCCAGAGGATATTCAATACCCCTAATCAAGATCCCCAAATCTGCAGCCTCCCAGATGTTCCACCCGACCAAAGGGAGGCGGCAGCTCAAATCGAGCAGCTGCTAGGAAAAAGAGCCATCCAGCGCCCCCAGATCAAGCCGGATTAGGGTTTTACTCCAGGTTCTTTTGGTGCCAAAGAAGACGGGGACTTAAGACCAATTTTAGACCTTTCCCTTTTGAACCTGTCAGTAACCAAGCAAAAGTTCCGGATGGTCACCCTGCAATCTATACTCCCCTTTTGAGGAGAACGACTGGATGTGTTCCATAGACCTCAAGGATGCGTACTACCACATTCGGATGGACAGACGATCCAGGAGGTTTCTTCGCTTCTGGCTGGGAGCCAGTCATTATCAGTTCAGGGTCCTCCCCTTGGTCTCACCTCAGCCCCAGGGTGTTTACCAAGGTGTTAGCGGTGGTAGCGGCCCACCTGAGGCTCCAGGGATTACAGGTCTTTCCGCACCTGGACGACTGGCTCCTGACTGCATCATCAAGGCATCTTCTGTGCTCAGCCAGGGATTACTTCCTTCAACTAGCACCAAGGCTGGGCATAACGATCAACTGGGAGAAATCTTTCCTGAATCCAACTCAAATTATAGATTTCATAGGAGGAAGACTAGACACCAGATCAATGCGAGCCTTCCTCACCCCAGACCGTATCGTCAGCCTGAGGTGTCATGTGACAGCAATCCTTCAACCTTCACCAACTGCAGCTTCGGTCCTGAGGGCCCTAGGTTCTATGGCGGCAGCTATACCGCTTCTAATTCATGCCCGCCACGCATGCGGGTTCTTCAATGGACCCTTCAAGTTCAGTGGTCTCCTCTTTGTTCGTCTCTAAACGCTCGATTGCGGTCAGCAGAGCGTGCAGGGACTCCCTTCTGTGGTGGCTTCTTTCTCCGAGCCCCTAGCAGGAAGACCCTTTTAGCTGCATTTCCCGAGCCACAGTGACCACGGACGCTTCTTGCCTCGGGTGGGGGCATTCTGCGGAAAGATTGTCCAAGGCACGTGGAATCCCACAGAGACGTCATTGCATATAAATGTCCTGGAAATGAGGGCGGTGCTCCTAGCGTTGCAAGCACTTCACCACGTTCTTCCTACAGGGACTATTGCGATTCAGACAGACAATATGTCCGTAGTCTGGTATATCAACAAGCAGGGAGGAACCAGGTCTTACCCCTTTGTCGAGAGGCCATGAGAGTCTGGGAATGGGCAATTTCCACCAAACGCTTTCTGATAGCAACGCACATTCCGGGAAAGTCCAACATCCTTGCGGACAAGCTCAGTCGCACCATCCTTTCTCCACACGAGTGGTCCCTCAATCTTCAAGTAGCGAAGAAGATTTTTGCCGTTTGGGGCAACCCTGTTGCGATCTTTTGCTTCTCCTCAAACGCCAAATGCGACAATTTCTTCGCTCTGCTTCCCCACCAGGGAGTTCGAGGATGCTCTGGTGCATGCTTGGCCTCCGGTCTCCTTTATGCCTTCCTCCACTTCCTCTGATGCAGAGGTTTCTGCAGAAAGCCAACAGTTTGGGGAGCAGAATGATTCTCATTGCCCCATTCTGGCCTCGACAACCTTGGTTCCCTTCGTATGGTCTCACAAAATCAATCCACCATGGATTCTGGATCCAATTCGGATCTCATCTCTCACCCTCTGGGAATGCCAGTTCCCAATCTGCGAACCCTGAAGTTGACAGCTTGGCTGCTCCAATTCCAACCTTAATTAGGACTCGGTATCTCTTCACCGGTCAAAGCCATTTTGGTGGCTGCTCATAAACCTTCTACCAGACAGGTTTATCGGAGTAAATGGAAGAGGTTCTCTACATGGGCAGGGCAGAGAACGGTGGATCCTTTTCAGCACCTATCTCTGCGGTGCTAGAATTTCTAACAGACCTCTTTCATCAAGGGGCCAGTTCTTCCACGATTAAAGTACAATTGGCGGCTATATCGCATTATCACATTGGACAGGACACAGCTCCTTATGACAGCGAAATTATGCAAATCCTTTCTCAAGGGAGTTTTTATTAAGGCCTCCAGTCAAGGAGGTTGTACCGCCTTGGGATTTGTCTTTAGTCCTGCAGGCCCTTACTGCTCCTCCCTTCGAGCCTGCAGCTTCTGCTGATTTAAAATTCCTTTCCTGGAAGACTGTCTTTCTGGTAGCTATCACTTCAGCCAGAAGGGTGTCTGAGCTTCAGGCTCTTTGTGTCAAACCGCCTTACCTTTCTTTCTTCCCTGATAGGGTGTGCCTCAGGACCAATCCATCTTTTCTTCCGAAGGTCTCTTCTGAATCAATATTAACCAGTCAATCAATTTGCCTGTCTTTTTCCCAAGTATTCAAACAAAGGGGAATACAAATTGCATTCATTGGATGTTCATAGACAATTACGTTTTATATTAACAGGACAGCTGGCCACAGGAAATCAGATCAGCTGTTCGTCTCCTTTGCTAAATTTGCTCTGGGTAAAGCAGTGTCTAAAGTCACTCTGTCTAAATGGATTGCTAATTGCATATTGCAGGCATATGACACTTCAGGCAGACCTGCTCCTCAGAGGGTTACGGCTCATTCTACTAGGGCAGTTTCTCGTCAGCCGCCTTTAAGTCCCGTGTTTCGTTGGATGATATCTGCGCGGCAGCTACTTGGGCCTCGCCTCATACTTTTATTTCTCATTACAAGGTGGATGTTGTTTCTAGAGGAAGAGCATCCTTTGGCTCAGCGGTGCTCCGGAACATCCTTCCATGACGGCCGCCCAAGATTCAGGTAGCTAGGGACTCTGTCCCACAGGTTGCAGATGAATGAAGTCTGCCTACTTCAGATTTAGAAGTTATGTACTCACCATAACGTTCCATCTGAGTAGGTGACTTCATTCGGATGCAACCATCCCCCCCTCCATCCCCCTGACCTTTATAGAGCGAGTATTTATGCTGTTTTAGTATACTGTGGTCAGTATTTGAGGCAAACTCAATCTGAGGTCAGTCAGGGCTTGGCAAGGGGTTATGGGTAAGAGGGAGGAGCTAGGAGCTCGGAGCCTAAGCTTTTGAATTGCCGGCTCGGATCCGAGATCGGATCCGATACCCACAGGTTGCATCCGAATGAAGTCACCTACTCAGATGGAACGTTATGGTGAGTACATAACTTCTAATTATGCAGACCTTCTCTGCCCTGAAAGGAGTGTCTTCCCTGTGAGCTTCCCCCTCTACCTTCTAAGGGAGAACTCAGCCTGTGTGTCACAGAAAAGACCCTGAGATTTCTTGAACCATATCTTCCCACTCTTTTGGTTTCGGGAGAAAGCATGTTGAGGGGAAGAATAACGGACACCTATGGCCTGAAAGGGTCTTACCGTCCTGTTCACATCTGGCCAGTGTGCTTTTAACTTTGGGTCCAAACAACGAAGAGGCCTCAATGGGAGCATTAAGAAAGGAAGCCTTAAAGGGTTCCATGAAATTGCACAAGCACATCCAGGCTTGTCGTCTCAAGACCATAGCTGAACCTGCCACTCTAGCTGCTCCTTCTGATGCATGAGATATCAGTCGCATAGAGGAGTTAGATATTAACTCAATGGTGGCCAGCTGAGAAGCCACTTTGTCATGGACCTCATCAAACACGGCACCAGCCAAGGTTTCAGAGAGCTCAGAAATCAGATCCCTTTGAAGCCTGGTAAAGTGTGCCATATAATTCAGGGACCTGATAGTAAAGGTCGCTGATGCAAAGGTGCGCTTCCCTATCCTGTCCAGGGCCCAGGACTGTTTGTTAGGTGGACTGACAGTCTGTCTTTCTTCTTCCACCAGATCCTTTTTTGTTGCAGCCGCCACCACCAGAGCATCCACAGGAAGACCTTTAGACCAATGGGGATCCATAGCAGGAGGGGACAAAATCTTATCTGGCCTCCGGGGAATAGCCTCAACGGTATCAGGAGCCTTCCATGCACGCTGCACGATGAGCCGGACAAGTTCATCGGCAGGTGGAGTAACCCAGGAGGTAGGGAGCTGGGTGCGAAAGGCCTGCAGGAACACAGACTCCTCAGAGGTCGGATTAGAGAGCTGCCAGTCAACTCTCTGTTTAAGGATTTCGAGGATATCACTAAAGGATACCTCAGAGGGTGAGTGAGGGGATCCTTCCCCCTCATCAAAGTCTGTGTCTTCAGTGAGGGACTCCTCTGTGGAGTCCATGTGCTTCCTCTTACACAAACTTTTCTGGTGGACTTCCTTAGAGGGAGAAGCTGGGGAAGACAGCGGAAAAGGGATTTCCTGTAAGGATATGTCCTGAGGCCCTTGCACCCGGTGTCTGCTAGGTGCGACTTGTGAAAACAGTGTACCAGAGGAGGTCGGGGGGATAGACAGCACAGTATCATTAGCAGAAGCCAGAGCCTTCTCCATCAGTTGAAAGGCTGGTCCACCTGAAGAGGGGTGAGTGTCCAGGACAGGGGTCACCCCTCCCCTAAGTGGCTCAGCCTGTGGAGTCCCCGGATGGCTGTGGAACAGCAAATTACGAGTGTCACAACTGTCATCCTGGGTCATAGCAAAACTCTCCTGCCACAAAGGCAACTGCGGTTCCTTAGTGAGAGCCATAAAGGAAACCGCAGAGGGGGAAGACTGTGATATATCAATGGACTTCAAAGGCAATGAAAGAGGAGAATAAGAAGGGGTCTTTGGAGATGGGTGATCACCTCCCAAGGAAGGATAGGTCCTGGGGGGTGGGATACCTCTGGCCAGAAGCACTTGACCACAAGATGCAACACATTGTGTTTGGAAAGGCTTCTAATGGACCTCAGGGAGACTGAGGGAGAAACAGGTCTGTCCACAGAAGAGACAAGCTCGGTCCCCACCTCACCAATGGTGCAGAGACAGACTGGACTATGGGTGACTGCACCAAGGAAATCATTGGTGCCGAGGTCACGGTCTGCACTGACACAAGGATCAGTGCCAAAGTGGTTGCTGGTACCGAAGCTGGAACCAACAAAATGGAGCCAATAACTGAGGCATCGGTTCCGAGTAAGATGTCGGAGCCAACGTGGTCACGGTCTGCGCCGACTGAACGGTTGGTGCTGATGTAGTAGTTGTAACAGTCTGAACCGAGAAGCCCCTCGGTGCAGATATAGTAAAGGCTAAAGGAGAAGACGGAGCCGAGATCACTGATGGTGCCGAAGGTTCATACTAGGCTATCTGCCCTGAGGCAATTATAAGCCTAGCCCAATTTTGTTTGGCTTACGCCACCCCTTGATTTGAGTATACTGTGCCCATTTTACGGTTTAGTTTACTGTGCCTCTGTCTAATAGTGACACGGAAGTAATTCCCGGAACAAACCTACGATCCCCCATCCACTCATCAAGATTCTTCTTGAAGAGATTAAATAAGGTGCTATGCCTAACATGAATTGGAATTCTATTCCAGAGCGAAGGGAGCCTCTGGGTTATGAATCTGTCCCTCCAGCAAGTCCTATTTATTTCTGTGCTGAGGTTCAAGTCCCTCGAGCATGTGGCTCTAAGGGATTTAGATTTACTGAGGTGGAGCATGTCCATTAATTCTGGATTGGACATAGCTTTATATGTCAGACATAGATCGCCTCAAAGTAGGCAGTATGTAACTGAGTAGAGCTGGAGTTTTTTTAACCGAGCAGCATATGGCATCTGTTTGAGTCCCTTGATCCTCTTGGTGAGGTACTTTTGGGGTCTTTCTAATTGCTGCAGGTGTCGGGTAAGGTACATCCCAAAAGGGGCATTGTATTCTATGATGGGCCTGATGAGGGATGAATAAAGGGGCACGATTACCTCTCTTGATCTAGATGTGAATCCTTTCATGATGAGGTGGGCCATGTAGAAGGTCTTTCTAACCAATTTGGCAATATGGTTGTCAATGGAGAGATTGCTATCAACTTGGGTCCCCAGATCCCTAATTACTTTCTCTGTACTTAATGGTTTACCGCCTATGTGGTAGCTTGTGGGCACATTGTTTTTGCCAAAGGGTATGACTATACACTTTTTGGCATTTAGCTTTAGACCATGGCTCTGGCACCAGTTAACCGTTTCTGTGAGACCATTTTGAAGGATGTTTGTGTCAGCTGGAGAGACTATTATGGTGCCCAGTTTGCAGTCATCTGCGAACTTGGTGAGCCATAGTCCTCCCACATTGGCCTGTACCTTGGAAAAGTATATACCGAACAAGAGCGGTCCCAGGACAGAACCTTGTGGGACACCACTTGTGACTGGTTTCGAGTCTGACATGGCTCCAGCAACTCTCACTCTGTGGGTTCTGTCTTTGAGCCAGTTTGTGACCCATCTTGTGACATAGGGGTTTATATTTAAGCTGGATAGCTTATCTATGATGTCCGCGTGGGGTATTGTGTCAAATGCCTTTGCTAGGTCTAGATAGGCTGTGTGGACTATCTTCCCTTCATCTATGGCTTTGGTGACTGTTTCAAAGAAGTCAACCAAGTTCAAAAGGCAGGATCTGCCCTTGACGAAGCCGAATTGGGTAGGATCTAGTGTCTGTAGGTCCCCGATGTCTTTGTTTATGAACTCCATGATGATCCTCTCCACAGCCTTGCAGACTAAGCTAGTCAGGCTTATGGGGCGATAGTTTCCAGGGTCTGTGGAGGCTCCAACTTTGTGGAGTGGGACCACTGTTGCTGTACACCATTCTGTGGGCACATATCCTGTAGTGAGGCTGAGATTGTACAGCTGTTTTATTTGAGGGATTAGTTCTTCTTGGAGTTCATGTAGGACGCAACTCGGGACGCCATCTGGTCCCATGGAAGCAGTGTTTTTTGCTTTGGAGAGGGCAGCCTTCACCTGAGCATCAGAGATGTTTGGGAGGCAGCCCCCTGCCGGGATAGACACTTGCTCTTATGGGGGGGGGGTTGCACTGAACCTGTCTGTCAGGATATTGGCGATGTCTGTGGGTTCAGTGTATTTTTTGTCGTTTAGAATCAACTCAGAACAAGTCTGGGAGTTGCATCCCAGGTTCCTAACATAACTGAAAAAAGCCTTGTGATTGTCTTTAGTGTCCTGTGCAATTTTTCTCTCAAAGCTGGCCTTGGAGGATTTTATGAGGGATTGTAATTTTTTGCTAGTACTGATCAGAGATGCCTTCCCTATTAGGGATTTTGCTCCATCATGTAGTATCTTCCTCCTTTTGTTGTACAGTCTATTTTTGGCTGGGGCCCACCAGACTGGACGCCTGCCTTTGGATGATTGGGTCTTGGTTTTGTTTGGGATAGCTTGATCCATGCATTCCTGGAGATGTCCGTAGAATGCGTTTATATAGGATTCTGCAGTATGGGCCGTAGTTTCCACTGGCCCTGGGGCCTTGAAAGATTTCACTTCGGTTTTGAGAAGTGAGAAGTTCGCTTTTGAGAAGTTTTTCACTGTGGTTTTCTGGGCTGGTGGTGGGGTCGGGATGTGGATATCCAGTGAAATTAATTTATGGTCTGATCTTACCAATGAAGGATATACTTCTGGTATGGAGCATAGAGTCCCCATGTTGGTAATGATCAGGTCTAGTATGTTATCCCCTCTTGTGGGAGTGGTGACTAGTTGTTCCATAGCATTTGAGTTTATAATTTCCAGGAACCTTTGGGCTAAGGTGCTGGGACTTGAGTAGTGCTCCCAGTCTATGTTTGGGTAGTTGAAGTCACCCAATATAATGGTGTTCAGAGAGATCTTCATGTTCTCCAATGTTTTCAGGAAAGCCGAGTGGGATTCCTGACTTTGAGAGGGTTGTCTGTAGGATGCTATAAACTGAAAAGCAGTTTTGTCTACTGTTAGTTGCACATGGATGGCCTCCGATACTTCATGCAATGTCACTAACCTGGAGGTGTGGATATCCTTGATAAATATGGAAACTCCCCCTCCTTTTGTGGTTCGGTCTGGGTTTTGGGGTCAAAAAGCATGATATGAGGTATAACCTGGTAGTTCTGGGGTGCTCTCTGGAGCCTTGAACCAGGTTTCTGTCACTGCACAGATATCGATGTTCTCCATACTGAGGAGAGCTTCGAGTGCATGCATCTTGAGGTTAAGACTTCTGGCATTTAGTAGCATTACCCTTAGTTTCTTGTACCTTGTGATGTCTATGGAGGTGGGTTTGACTTTTGAGCCTTGCCTAAAAAAGGCACTATGGGGGTGGCCAGAGCCTTTGCCAGTATCCGAAAGCCCAGTGGTAACAGGTCTAGGCATCGAAAGCACTGGGGCTGACTGAGTGAGCTCCAAAGCAGAAACTTTAGCCTTCTTAGTTCTTGGTTGGTGGGAGTCCCCAGCCAGGGACAAAGGCAAAGACTTGGCCTTAGTAGGATCATCCAAAATTTTCTTATGGGCTCTAGGAGGGGTTGAAGCCTACGACAAAGAAATAGCCTCTGAAAAGGGAGATTTGAGAAGTCCCTTCAGCAACAACTTATTTTTTTCTTTCCAACAAGGTTCTGCTAGAAATATTTTTACAAATAGCACAGGGCGGGTTAACAGATAAGTGGGACACACCCAAGCAATAAATGCACTTAGTGTGCATCTGATGTAGATAATTTGTGTCCACAATCAGAACACCTTTTAAAACCCGGACTACCTTTCTTATCTGCCATGATAGAAAAAGGGGACAGTAGAAAAGGTACCAGCAATGGTACAAAAGAATACCCGAAGATATGAAGAAAAGGAAGAAATTACCAACGATGGTAAGGGAGAAATACCTTGTGGTAAAAGGTGCAGAGTAAAGAGAAGAAACTCAAGAAAATATGGTCGCTAAATGTGATAGGGTAAGAGACAACAAAAAAGAAACTTTTCTGACAGAAAAACTTATATATATGACTAGTCTGACAACAAATAACTATACTTAGCTCAAGAGAAGCAGCTTGACACGACCGAATGGCAACGTGGCAAACGAAATCTGAGGTAACAGGGAGAGGGGGATTATGGGTAAGAGTTTAGCTCGAGAGTTTGTAGCTGACGAGAGCTTGGAAAATGGCCAGCTCGGTTCCGAGGTCGGAACCGATACCCATACGTAAGGAATGAATGAGGATTAACATTATCAGATTTAGTATTACTCTGAAATTCCCCTCTACTTTCAAGTCTCTCTCTCTCTCTCTATCTTGATTAGTATTTTCTTTCACTTGATATACTTTTTTGTTGGAACAGTTGTGCAAAAATATTACTCTTGAAGAAAAAAAAACAATACCATTTGGGAATGCACTGTCATCTATCATATCTTTTTTGCCCACAAAGACCACATTCTGTACTTGTACATTGTTTTTTTTTTATTTATTGTTATATGATCTATAACATTAACACAGGTTAACCCCTGTATATGACAGTACTTCCATGGTTAGTTACAGTTATAAAATAATCCAAATAATCAATTTTCCATATCATATCTTACTGCAACATTTATTTACCATCATCTTGCCCATATTCAAATTCTATTTTTAATTTTTTTAATTTCTCCTTCAGTTTCACGTCTCTTTCAAGTGCACTTAATGTCCTTTGCTTCAACTAACTGGATAAATCATAACATGAATGATCCTTCTTTTTCTCCCAAACAAATGGGTTAACTGAGATTTATTTAATGGTTTCTTCTGTTTCCTGTTTTATGCTATTCTTAAAAAAAAAAAAAAAAAAAAAAAAAAATTCACAAAGATCTCCTTTGTATTCAAAACATACTTCATACAGACTTTTGATACAGTACACTACATATTAACAGGTCATTCTGTGTACTCGCCCCCAACTAACAATGATTAGCTTTTAAAAACACAACAATGAATATATGAGTGGAGACTGCATAGCAGAAAGCTTTGGCAGTGGAAACAGAAGTGGCAAGGGATAAATCTCAACTCCCTGCTACACAAAAATGTCTGGAATCTTTAACCTGGATCTTGGCAGCCTCAGAAAAAAAAATATTTTATCACTCTTCCAAAATATTGACTCCAAGATGGATGATTTTATTGCCTGATCTCTTGTAAAAAAGGCAGAAGTGGATATAAACCTTAACGAACACTCCAATGCCACAGGAAATTTTCAGAGATACAATAAATATTACTGAATAGTGATGGTCTATATGTGGGTGAATGACCTGAGGCATTCTACCCAGACTGACATGCAGAGGGACGTGATGGAACTGACTATGCATTAAAGACAGGGAAGACACTGGTCTTGAGTATCATCTTGCCTCCATCAAGAATGATGCCTAAATACCAAGACATGATAAGTGACTTTAACAAACTGTTAAGTAGTTGGTTCTATTCTAGGATCAAACACATGTCAACATGGGATGGCATGGTAGATAAGACTTACTGTTCTGTTGGGGATGGCTTATACTTCTCATACCAGAGCTGTCTCTTATTTGCTAAAGCCTCTTTTTTAAGCATACCCCCCACTTAACATTCCTAAATAGGAAACTTAAATTCAAACAATATCATGGTCGTAAAGATCAATACTAGTAGTATAAAGAGAAAGCTGCCAGAACATGAGGCCCTCCTGCAACTCAAGCACATTCATATTTGTGAAATTACTGCAACATGGTTTCAATGCAAGTTATACCACTCCCTCTATGTGAAGATTTAGCTCCTATCACATCTTCAGGCCCTCTGATATCTGTGGAGGACCACTATCTCTCACCAAATTAACTGCAATCCTACCTTTGAGCTTAAGGAGATCCGAATCACCCTTAACAAATCCAACTATTACTTCTTTGCTAGCTAGCTAGTTTGGACTTGGCTGTATTCATAGTAATACCTAACATTATGAGTCCCTGGCTTGTAGAAGGCAGTTTATGGTGGGGGTGGTTACAAGCCAGTCATTTAGATATGGAAGCACTTGGAACCCTTGTAGTCTGAAATAACCTGCAACCATTGCCATGCACTTAGTGAACACCTGGGTGGGTATGGTGAGACCAAATGGCAGGACTCTGAACTGGAAGTGGCTGGCTCTCAGCTAGAAGTGGAGAAACCTACTGGAGCATCTGCCCATCTTTGTGTAGTAGTATGCAACCTGAAGGTCTAGCGAGCACATGCAATCATCCCTCCTTAACAATGGAAGATGGACTGTACTGTGACCTTCCAGAATTTCATCTGCTTCACAAATTTGTTCAGATGACTCAGGTCCAAAGTTGGTCTGAGGGTGCATTCTTTTTTGGATCTTAAAAGAACATTGAGTAAACTACATATTCTTGTTAGTCTGGCAGCACCTCTTGGTTGACCTTACTTTTTATTGGCTTTTTATTTCTGATGCTACTGCTTCCCTTTGGGAGATGGGAATATTGGGAAGTTTCTTAAACTGAAGGTAATGGGGGGGGGGCAGCCTCTGTTTATGACCTTCTGCACCCAAACATCTCAAGTGATGGGTGTCCACGCTGTGGGGTGCAGGGATAAGCACAGCCAACTACCTCCAGATTGTGGTAGTTGGGCAAATTTTCAAAAACGCTGGTAAGGCCCATCACAGAAAGGGACCTCGAAAGCCTTGGTTTTATGGGTCACCTCTGCCATCAAGGCAACGTCTGCAATTACAGTTCTCCCCTCCCCTCTGCCTCTGAGGGGAATCTCTCACCATTAGCATCAGGAGTAAATCCTTGTGACTTACTGAACAACAGTTTATGTCTTCCCTTCTGACTTCTGGAGAGATTTCTGGGGGGGGGGGCTGGATTCCTATGGCAGACCATGTTTTACCCTCTTGTTCACTCCTGGATAGCATTTCTTTAACTTTTGGACTGAAGAGTGTTGCTGCATCAAAAGGGGCATTAATGAAGAACTTCTTAAAGTGCTTCGCAAAATTGCATAGGCATATCAAGGCATGTCTCTTACTGGTTATATATCAGTGCCTACAGCCCTACACGTGCCTTCTGTTGCATTGGAAATAAGGTGCATCAGGATATTCATCAGGACTTGAAGGGTGGCTGACTGCAAGTCAACAGGCTTCCTCTCCTCTGCAGAAAGAGATGCTGCAAGAGATAATAAAAGCTCTTTGATGAGATCAGACCATAAATTAATTTCACTGGATATCCACATCCCAACCCCACCCCAGCCCAAAAAACCACAGTGAAAAACTTCTCAAAAGCGAACTTCACACTTCTCAAAACCGAAGTGGAATCCTTCAAGGCCCCAGGGCCAGTGGAAACTACGGCCCAAACTGCAGAATCCTATATAAACGCATTCTACGGACATCTCCAGGAATGCATGGATCATGCTATCCCAAACAAAATCAAGACCCAATCATCCAAAGGCAGGCATCCAGTCTGGTGGACCCCAGCCATAAATAAACTGTACAACAGAAGGAGGAAGATACTACATGATAGAGCAAAATCCCTAAAAGGGAAGGCATCTCTGATCAGTACTAGCAAAAAATTACGATCCCTCATAAAATCCTCCAAGGCCAGCTTCGAGAGAAAAATTGCACAGGACACTAAAGACAATCATAAGGCTTTTTCATTTGTGTTAGGAACCTGGGATGCAACTCCCAGACTTGTTCTGAGTTGATTCTAAGCGACAAAAAATACACTGAACCCACAGACATCGCCAATATCCTGGCAGACAGGTTCAGTGCAAACTTCTCCACCCCCTCCCCCCCCAAAGAGCAAGTATCTATCCCGGCAGAGTGCAGCCTCCCAAACATCTCTGATGCTCAGGTGAAGGCCGCCCTCTCCAAAGCAAAAAACGTTGCTTCCATGGGACCAGATGGCATCCCAGATTGCGTCCTACATGAACTCCAAGAAGAACTAATCCCTCAAGTAAAACTGCTGTACAATCTCAGCCTCACTACAGGATATGTTCCCAAAGAATGGCGTACAGCAACAGTGGTCCCACTCCACAAAGGTGGCGCTTCTGCGGACCCTGGAAACTATCGCCCCATAAGCCTGACTAGCCTAGTCTGCAAGGCTATGGAGAGGATCATCAAGGAACTCATAAACAAAGACTTTGGGGACCTACAGACACTAGATCCTACCCAATTTGGCTTCATCAAGGGCAGATCCTGCCTTTTGAACCTGGTCGACTTCTTCAAAACAGTCACCAAGGCCATAGATGAAGGGAAGGTAGTCCACATAGCCTATCTGGACCTCACAAAGGCATTTGACACAATACCCCACTCGGGCATCATAGATAAGCTATCCAGCCTAAACATAAACCCCTATGTCACAAGATGGGTCGCAAACTGGCTCAAAGACAGAACCCACAGAGTGAGAGTTGCTGGAGCCATGTCAGACTCAAAACCGGTCACAAGTGGCATCCCACAAGGTTCTGTCCTGGGACCTCTCTTGTTCGGTATTTACTTTTCTGAGGTACAGGCCAACGTGGGAGGACTATGGCAGAGATGGATAACTGGTGCCAGAGCCATGGTCTAAAGCTAAATGTCAAAAAGTGTATAGTCATACCCTTTGGCAAAAACAATGTGCCCACAAATTACCACATAGGTGGTAACCCATTAAGTACAGAGAAAGTAATTAGGGATCTGGGGACCCAAGTTGATAGCAATCTCTCCTTTGACAACCACATTGCCAAAGTGGTTAGAAAGACCTTCTACATAGCCCACCTCATCATGAAAGGATTCACATCTAGATCAAGAGAGGTAATCGTGCTCCTTTATTCATCCCTCATCAGACCCATCATAGAATACAATGCCCCCTTTGGGATGTACCTTACCCGACACCTGCAGCAATTAGAAAGACCCCAAAAGTACCTCACCAGGAGGATCAAGGGACTCAAACAGATGCCATATGCTGCTCGGTTAAAAAACTCCAGCTCTACTCAGTTGCATACCGCCTACTTCGAGGTGATCTATGCCTGACATATAAAGCTATGTCCAACCCAGAATTAATGGACATGCTCCACCTCAGTAAATCTAAATCCCTTAGAGCCACGTGCTCGAGGGACTTTAACCTCAGCACAGAAATAAATAGAACATGCTGGAGGGACAGATTCATAACCCAGAGGCTCCCTTCGCTCTGGAATAGAATTCCAATTCATGTTAGGCAGAGCACCTCACTGAGTCTCTTCAAGAAGAATCTTGATGAGTGGATGGGGGATCGTAGGTTTGTCCCGGGGATTACTTCCGTATCACTATTAGACAGAGGCACAGTAAACTAAACTTTAAAAAGGGCACAGTATACTCAAATCAAGGGGTGGCGTAAGCCAAACACAATTGGTCTAGGCTTATAAATGCCCCAGGGCAGATAGCCTAGTATGAACCTATGAACCTATGAACATGATGTGCCAGATAATTCAGCACCATGACAGCAAAGGTCACTGAAGTATAGACTTACTTCTCAAACCTGTCCAGTGTCTGAGACTGCCTGTTAGGGGGATGAACAGTAGAAATCTCTTCAGTGAGATCCTTCCCTATGGCCATTGCTATTATCATGGAATCAATGGCTGGCCCACTGTTCCAATAAGGATGGTCTTTTGCAAAAGGCAGGAATTTGTCAGGTTTATGTGGAAATGATTCAGCCATGCCTGGTTCCTTCTATGCCTGCTTAGAAACTAAACCCACCTTTTCATCCACAAGAGGGACCACCCAAGAAGCAGATGGGCCAGCCCCAAAAGCTTTGAGAAATACTGATTCATCTTGGGATAGAGCTTTTGAAGACTACTCCACTTTCTGTCCAAGACGTTCCGGTATTTCACCAAACAAAACATTCTAAAGGGGGGATCCGGGAGACCCCTTCCCCTCACTAAAGTCAGTATCTTCAGTTAAGGACCCCTGGATGGAGTCAATGTACTTCCTTTTGCATGCATGCTTCAGATAAACCTCCCTAGTGCAATGTTCTGGAGAGGACTCAGAAGTTGACGGGGGGGCGGGGGTGGGTCATCACTGTCGACGCACTCAAGGATTTCACTTCTTGTAAAAAAGAGAAGGCTCAGGACCCAGGGGAATCCTGTGGGAGAGGGATGTATCTGAGCTAAAGAGGGAAGCCTGACCCCAGGATGAGAGAGCACTCTCTCAAAAGACTCGAAGGCGAGCTTGAGATAGGACCAGAAACTCCTCCGACAGGAGCAGTGGCATCCAAGAAGGAGTGGTCTCTAAGTCCCGCTCAGCTCTGCTCTGAAGTTAATGTTGGAGCCGAGCTGTCTAGCACCGAAACCCCAAAGGAAAGGAATGGTGCCGAGAACCTCAGAACCAAGTCTTGTCCACTGGATCTGATGCTAGCACCATGGCTCCAAAAATTGTCTGGGCCTGAGCCACTCAGCACCAACTGGATCAGTGATACCGCAAGAGTCGATGAAGACCAGATATTCCGATCTGATGTAGACATACCCCAGGAAACACCTAGATTCAACAGTCACACATCTGATGGATGGATTGGGGAAAGAAAAATAATCTGATGAGGAAATGGAACCAAGTCCCTGGCCCTGACTGGGGTCATAGCAAGAAGAATCCTTAGCTGGATTTAGGTATTGAGGAACTTCCTCATCACCCTAGCCATGTCTGCGTCTGACAGAATGCTGGAGGACTGAATTGAACAGAATGAAGAAGGAGTGGAGGAAGGTCTACACATCCAATGGAGAGGCCTCTCCTGGAGGATTTTTGGGACCACTGCCTGGGCAACATTGGCTCTGGAGAAAAATGTGTGTCTGGCAAGGCAGGAGTACTGGATCAGATAAGAATAGGTTTCAACATAAAAGTCGGATCAGAAGGCTTCAAAATCAAAAACAATAACCCAGGGACTGCTTCTTGGATTTCTTGGACTTCACTTTATCCTTGGCTTTATTGTGGCTTTTTTCAGCTCTTGTTTTTTTCTGCAGGTTTCTTAGACAGAAAAACAACAAGAGGAAGTAAAGTGGTGAGCAGAGGAAACTTCCCCCACAGAGGCAGGCAGAAGTCCCTTGTTAACAAGAGTACTTCTCCTTTCCACAACAGCTCTATGCCGAAAAGAAACACAAACTGAACACTGTTTATCCAAGTGGGCAGCCTTCAAACAACAGACATACTTGGCATGTGTATCTGAGATGTGGATTTTTGTGGCTGCTAGCCATGCAGTTTTTTAAACCTGGGAGTTTATCTGACACAGCTGACAAACAAAACAACAACAACAGAATAATCACAAAAACTAAATGACAAAACACTACATGAACATAAGAAGAACTACAGATTCTAACAGAAGTCTACTATAATTATCACAGTACTAAAGTATTCAAAGTACTACAGTAGACAACACTCTAGTACTCTAAATGCTAACTACCAAAGTTTCAACAACAGAGCACCAACAGGGAAAGAAAAGTAAAATACACCTTAAAACCTCGTTTTTGGATAACAGGAGGCAAAGGAGAGAAAAAAGAGCAGAGGATAAACCTCAACAAAGAAAACAGAGAAAATCACAATGAAAAGTGTCACTTATCTTGATAAAATGAGCCTGAGTAAAGGAGACCACATCTGTAGCAATCAAGTGACAAACAAGATCTGAGGTAATTATCTCCTTCCAGGTGGTTATAGGTAAATGGAGGAGCCTGCACATTGGATAAAAAATCTGACAGTAGACAAAGTCAGATCCTAATCAGGTCCGATAATCCAAACTTTGAAGAACGGACAGAAAAGAAAACAGAGACTCCACTATTTTTAGATCAATAAGGAAACACTATTTGTAAGCAATTATTTAAAATGTCTGTTAATCTTCACATGCCTTGTAAAAATACTATATAATACGATACTTAAATATCCAACCCAAAGGCTAAAAATTTCACATACACAAACCATTTAGTGAAAACTGCAAGCAAGTTCCATTCAAACTATAGTCTTTGACTTAAAAGTAAAAAGTCATGAGCATTCAGAAGCCATGTAGCTGAAACACTGGTATGTCCTCAGTTGGTCATTAGTGCATATATCCCATGGGCCTTTACTGTAGAAGGTTTAAGGTATTACACAGTGAAGACTCTAGGTTGGCTGAGAAATATAAAATATCTGATAGCCTTCACATCTCTTGTAAAATTAAATTTTACACATCTTACAACATATGTTTAAATGCTATTTATCAAGTTAATTAATGTACTATCGTAGGTTCAAAGAAACATAGGCAAGTACTAGCTTAGCTGCCCTTGTGGGCCATTTCACGACTAGCATGTTTCCATTTTTTGTGCTTGACATAACCTATCCCATTTGGTTACAGATTGGTCTTACCCACCCAAATGATCCTATGAACTATATATTACCCCAATTAAAATAGATAAATTGAGGGGACCCATGCATGAAATAAAGCATTTAGTAACAGCCTCTGTCTATTAGTAGTATAGAGATAAGTCCTGGGGTAAAATTTCTGTTTCCCATCCATAGATCTAAGTTGTGCTTGAACATGGACAAAGATGAACTTTTATGCAGATGAGGACTCTTGTTTCACAGCAGTGGTATCTTCTGAGATATACCTGTCTCTTCAAACAGTTCTGCTGTGCCATTTGCCTTGCTTATGTGCAGCAAATCCATCAGTAATGGGTCGTAAGATACCTTCTGTGCAAGACACAGGTCACCTCTTAGTAGTCTGTAGGATACAGAGTATGTTACCGAAGATATTCTGGTTGAATTATACTGCTACTTGTAACCACTGATCCTGCTGTTGATAAACTTTTTATTTTAGGGTACTATTCACGTGTCAATAATTATTTTTTTCACTTTAATTATGAATTGCTCTAATACACAGTATAATTCCTGTTTTACAGTAGCGATTGCTTCTACTGTACAGTGCTATATTGTAGCCGCTGTTGTAAATAACATCTCCTAAGCACATTACATAAAGAAATTAATCGAGGAGTAGGCAGGGATTAATTACCATATTTTGCTGCAAGCACAGAAATACTGTACATTCTGTTGATAGATGCTTTTCCTGCAACAAGTACTGGTCCAGTGGTTATACAAGATTACTTATTATGGTTGTCAATTCATTTTTCATCCATGAAATAATTTACCTCTCTGTTATGGAAAACCTGTAATGAATGTAATCAGATGACTGATACATAGCCTACATATTCTCTGAAGGCCAAGTCATTACTTATGTTTTATTTATCTGACCATTTGAATATGACACATTCCTTGAACCCGTGCAGTCATGATCATATGATCATTTACTGCAACAGTGGAAAAGTGACATATACCTGTCAAACCCCGGTACTGCTTCAAAAGCTTTACTAAAGCCTCCTAAATCACAGAACTGCTGTAAATGTTTTGTTTGTAGATAAAAGTTAAGTATACCTCAAAGTCAGTCTACTGGCAATCATTTAATACATGCTCTTGCCCTTACTTGGTAATTACTTTAATCTAATTGCAGTGGCTAAAACTGTGAATGTTTACACTGTCTAGCAGGGTGATATCCTCTCCTAAATTAATTAATTATTTCTACTAGACATGTACAGCCCCAAGTGAATACGTAAATAAAACAGCTTAGTGAAAATCACTTATAATGGATAATAATCCTATAGAGTAACCAAGTTCTGAGTCTTGAACAGTTTAAGTGCTTAACGAGCATCTTTCTGTTGGTAGAAACACAACCAGCAGGCTTTTACACTCTTAGTTTGAGGAGGAAGGTGCTCTTTATGTGATGGTCCTGTAGTCCATGCTATCCTGGTTGACTTTCCTCACTCAACAGCCTACATAGCTAGGCTGTGCATTCATACGTCGTTGAAAGTGCTACCAGCAAGCAACAGCCTCAGTGACATCAAGGAGATGGAAAGGGTACAAAGGCACTTTGCTAAAACATTACTAGTGTTAAAAATACAAAATATGAAGTCAGATTTAAAATGTACTGTATTCAGTCCACTACTGATTGCATATAAGACTTAATCTGAGCATACAGGTACGGCTCTCTGCTGCACTGCTTTGTGGCTGAAAAAGGTCTCTTGACCAGCCCCTACATAGTTAACAAGTTGAATAAATAAAGACAATGCCTGGTGTCATCATTAACAGTTAACGTCTGATCCCTGATCTACAGTGTTTAAACCTTTTTTGTTACCTGGAAAATTCACATTTTGTTACTCTAACTCATCCATTTCAGTAGACATTACACTGCTAGATGTATCTGATTGTGAATTCAGCATGCACCCTAGCCACCATTTGCTACAGTAATAGTATGTTTGACTTCATCTCCACAGGCAGTTTATTTTGCATCTCCACAGCTGCAACTCCTTTAAAAATTTCTCCAGCACTGGAGGCTGCCAACACTCTTCTATTACTCATTCCATTCACTTTTTGAAGACTGATCTACAACACACACACACAAAGAGTAGTGTCCTGTTCAAATTTAACCAATCTTTATAAGCACTAACGTGGGTTTACTTGAATATGTGGTACAAGCTTAGGGAGATTAAACCTATAAACAAAGGTATGTATTCGAAAGTTATGTACTTACCACAATATTAGATCATCATGATTCATGTATGTTTACAATATTGTTTCTAATCTCCTACTAAACCTATCTAAGGCCTTCGATACCATTTCCCATACCTTACTTTTGTCCAAATTATCTCAGCTTAATCTTTCCTCCTCTTCCATCAATTGGTTCTCCAGTTACCTCTCAAATAGGCAGCAGGCTGCAACGTGGAACAACTGTATCTCTTCCTACCTTGACACTCTGACAGGTGCCCCCCAAGGTTCTATCCTGGGTCCTTTACTATTTAATATCTTCATTAAAGATTTTCACCATTGTATTCAAACACTAAACTAATGCAATATGCAAATGACTTGACCATCATCTGCTCTGCAGATTCTCTTCCCAAGCTCATGCAAGTAACTCAAGTCCCCTTCAACAGCATTGAGACATGGATGCTAAATAATCACCTAGCCCTCAATGCATCTAAAACTAAAATTATGATCTTTACCCCTTCCAATTCTCTATAGTAAGCCAAAACAGGACCAAGATTGAAATAGTCCCCCACACTAAGCTTTTGGGTGTCAGTAATGATGAATAACTAAAGTTTGACATCCACCTTCAAACCAACATCAAGAAAACACATCAAAAGCTCAGAATGCTTTATCATCATAATCTCTTCCTTACAACCTCTGCAAAGCTCACCCTCTCGACCTCCTACCTCCTTCCCTCCCTCATATATGGGGCCCCACTCCTTACCCATATACAAGCTACCCTTAAGGCTAAACTTGCATCTTGTTATAATAAAATCTCTAAATTTGCCACCAGGTCTAAATCCTCCTCCCACCATTGCACTGCCTTACACTCCCTGAACTGACTGAGCTTCCCAATTATCTCCTTTACATTCAGTTCTCTACTGCCCACAAACTTATCTTCAGTCCTTCCCAATGCCCCCGTCTCTCCTCCATTCTTACTTTGCATCTTCCTGATCGACCTCTTAAGTCCATAAATCAGAATCTCCTTGAAGTGTACAAACCCTTACACTCCCCTGGGAAACTCCTATTGTCTTTTCTCTAGCACAAAAATGGAACTCACTTCCTCCCCATATCCGAACTACCCAGGACCTCTTCTCCTTCAAGACTGCTCCATTCCTATCTCTCTTCCATTTGGGAATGCTCCTGCTCTCATTCCTTCTAAACCTGCTCCTAACCACCTACACTCTCCCTTCTTTCTACCAAATGCTTGCCATGTTTTACTTCTTCTTCCTCCAAACTTCTCGCTTTCAATTTACTGACTTCCTTTATACCTTACATTGTAGGAATTAGCAATCCACACAAAATAGAACAATTGCCTTAGGTTGTGTACATCCTCCTATCACCTGCATAATATTTATCTATTGTTATTTCTTTCACTACTTCAATCCATTTTGTTAATGTTATGATTGTGTAACATATTGCATTGACTCCTGATGATACGGAGGAGGCTGGACAACCTATGTATCCAGGAGACGAGATGGAAAAGCAGTGCAGGAAAGCCACTTGGCATGGGATCCAGGGTCTACTACTCAAGTGGAGGGCAGGTTAGAAATGGTGTAGGAATTGTGGTGAAAGAGAGGCTTCAGAAGGCGTTAAGGGATATCATCAGAATTATTGACAGACTCATGGCAGTCAGACTCCAGTGTAATGATAGGGCAGTATTCATAATCTCAGCCTATGCCCCACAGCAGGGTTGTGATAGTGAGGAAAAGAGTACATTGAGACAGCAGTTGCAGGACCTATTAGATAAAGCAGGACAACATGAATTGGTGTTGATAATGGGTGACTTGAATGCACATATCGGGACAGACAGAACAGGATATGAGGACTGCCTGGGTCCACATGGGTGGGGCAACAGGAATAAAGAAGGAGAAGCCATTCTAGACTTCTGACTGGCAAATGGCTTGATAGTAGCCAATACATGGTTCAGAAAGAGGGACAGTCACAAGATCACATACACGAGTGGCCGGCATGCAACTTAGGTAGACTTCCTCCTTTCCTCCTAGTAAGTAAAAGGCGCTGGGGCAAAATCCATGATTGCAAAGTCATGCCCAGTGAAACAGTCGGCCCACAGCATAAACTACTAGTTGCCACAATCAGCTGCAAGCAGTGGTCAAAGAAGGCTCTAAGGTCAACAGAGACCAGGCTAAAGACCTAGAAGTTGACTGGAGAAAAAGTACAACAGTTCAAGGAATTACTCAGGGCTCTAGCACCCCAAGAAGAGGAGGAAATAGGTGGAGTTGAAGAAGAATAGCAGCGCCTAAAAATAGCATGTGTTAGGACTACAGAAAAGATATGTGGCTGAGTCAGGTATGGAAATAAGTTACATAAGGAAAGCTGGTGGTGGAATGCAGAAGTCCGGGAAGTCATCAAAAGAAAAAAGGAGTGCAGGAAGAAGTGGAAGAGAGAAAAGACTGATCAGGCTAGGAAGGACTACTGGTTGGCTAATAAAGAAGTTAAGAAAGAAATTGCAATAGCAAAGAATAGAGCATCAGAGGCACTGTACCAACTTCTGGAAAGCGACTCAGTAAGGGGCACAAAGAAACTATATCAGGTTGCAAGGCAAAGACAGAAAGATGAAGAAAATAGTCAGACACCATAATGGATGCCAGCAACAATCTGCTCACCAGTCCACAAGACAGCAAAGGCAGATGGAAGGAGTATTTCAAGCAGCTTCCGAATGAAGAAAACCCCACAGAAGTTGTACTGCCCCAGAAACAGCCTACGATGAGAGAAGAAGATGAGCCCACTCTAGACGAAGTAAGAACAGCACTAAGGAAGATGAAGTCAGGGAAAGCAGCAGGCTCAGATGAGGTCACAGCAGATATGATAAAGATGCTGGGTGAGATAGGGAAGAAATGGCTCCTGAGGGCACTAACAGCAGTGTGGAGAGAAAGGCGTATCCCAGATGACTGGAGAATAAGCATATTCATGCCAGTGTACAAGAAAGTGCAGTTGTGTACACTTACCATAAATGTAGATGTTCGAGTGTATTCACTGTTGCAGTCATTACATTTGGGTAATCTGCTGGCAGGTAGCCCTCAGTCAGCCTGATTAACAAAGTCTTGGGTCCTGTGTCGTTTGCTGCCCCTTCTTCCATGATGCCAGGTCGTCAGGGGTATAAAACATGCAGCCGACGCCATTACATCAATTTTTCTTGCCCCAGATGTCAGGTGCCCCCCAAATGGGGAGCAAATAAAATTAAAAAAAAACACAAAAAATATATACCTCCAACCAAAAGCAAATACACCAAAAGGGCTTTTAAGCATAGTAAAAGAAAGTAGAGGTATAGCCAGAGAAAAATAGGGGGCTGGAGGGAGGGTAACCAGGACTGCAACAGTGAATACACTCGGACATCTACATTTATGGTAAGCGCACACAACTGTACTATGTTCTTTGTGTTTCACTGTTGCAGTCATTACATTTGGGTAGATTCCCAAAATGATGGTTGGGAGGAGGAAATTATACAGTATTAGGACCAGCTATAAGGCCCTGCAGGACAGCAGTGGCAAAGCCAGCTCTGGATTTAGAGAAAAGTGGTAAGTGGTAATGTTTGGTGAAAGTATGAACTGAGCTCCAGGTAGCAGCTTCTAGAATGTCCCTGGCAGGAACACCTCTGAGAAAGGCTGTTGAACTAGATGCAGCCCTGGTGGAATGGGATCTGATCCCCTGGGGGATAGTTTTTCCATGGTGGTTATAGCAGACATGAATACAATGGCTTATCCATTTGGAAATGGTTTGCTTTGAAATAGCCTTTCCCTCTGTCCCAGCAGCAAATGCTACCAGCAGTTGTTCAGATTTTCTTTGAGATTTAGTCCTGTTTAAGTAAAATCTAAGTTGTTTGTGTACATCCAATGAATGTAGAATCCGCTCTTCCTTGTTCTGTGGATTGGGAAAGAAAGTTGGCAAACAAATGATTTGATTAAGAGCCACACTGGATACCACCTTAGGCATGAAGGATGGGTTGGTCCTGAGAGATACCCTGTCCACATGAAAAATGATGAAAGGCTCCACTGCCATAAGAGCCTGTAATTTGGAAATCACTGCTAAAAGGAAAGCTGTTTTCCAGGAGAGAAATTTTAAGTCTGCAGTAGCAGCTGGCTTGAAAGGAGGGAGAGTGAGTTTCTCCAATGTATAATTAAGGTCCCAGGCAGGGGTTGAAGCTCTCCTGGGTGGTCTTAAGTTTTTGGCCCCTCTGAGATGCTGCTTAGCAGAGGATGCGGGAAGAGGGGAGGTTCTGTGTTGTAATGTGCTTAAATGGCTGAAGCATGGATTTTTATGGAAGAAAAGGACAGGCCCTTGTGAAGCATTTCAGTTAAGTATTGCAAAATCTGAGGAATGTTGGGCACTGCTGTGCTTATCCCTTGAGAATGATTCCAGGCACAGAATCTTTTCCATTTGTCAGCATAAGATTTTCTAGTACTAGATCTTCTCGCCTCCAAATGACATCCATCACAGGTTTGCTGAGGGATGCTAAGGGTGAATTTAGGTGATTAGCCACGCGGCAAGATTCAAAGTTTGGAGCTGAGTGTGCAGAGTTTGGTTGTTCTGCTGAGACAGTAAGTAAGTTGTCCAAGACAGGTGCCACGGTGGAAGGTGTGACACACTGCGCAGGAGTGGGTACCAGTGCTGGCGAGGCCAGTCTGGAGCAATCAAAATCATTTTTGGTTTGTCCTGTTTGACTTTTTGTAGAACTTTGGAGAGCAGAGGCAGAGGGGGAAAGGCATAGACTTGATAGGTTTTTCCAGCTGAAGGACAGAGCATCCACTTTCCAGGCTTTTTTGTGATGAGTTCTTGTGCAAAATTTGTCCAATTGATAGTTCTGGGGTGAGGCAAAAAGGTCTATGTCTGGGCTCCCCCATTTGCGTGTCAACATGTTGAAAATTTGTGGTTCCGGTTTCCATTCGTGTGGGTCCATGAGATTTCTGCTTAGTTCGTCTGCCAGAGTATTCAGTTTTCCTGGCATGAATTGAGCTTGTAGCTCAAGGCCGTGTTCCGCAATGCCATGGCTAGTCTGCAGAGGGGGTAGGAATGTGTACCCCCCCTGCTTGTTTATGTACCACATAAACGTGGTGTTGCCCGTCTTTATCAGTAATTGTCCTGGATGAAGGTAGTCCTTGAAGGCTGTCAGTGCATTCTGCACAGCTAGCATTTTTTTTTTGATTTATGTGAAGGTGCATTTGATTTGGTCTCCATTTTCCCTGAATGTACTTCCTTGCAAGATGAGCACCCCATGCATAGTTGGATGCGTCTGTAGTTAGGGTTTGGGTGGCAGGGGGTGCTGTGAATGGCAGTCCCTTGTTCTGGTGGCAGGCTTCTGCCAACCATAGGAAAGTACAGTTGTGTACACTTACCATGAATGTAGATGTTCGAGTGTATTTACTGTTGCAGTCATTACACTTGGGATATCCTGCTGGCAGGCTACCCTCAGTCGGCCTGAATTCCAAAGTCTAGGTCCGGCGTTGGTTGCTGTCACAACTTCCCTGACGTCAGTGCGCCAGGGGAATAAAAGATGCAGCCGACACCATTTTCTTCAGTTTTTCTTGCCCCTGATGTCAGGTGCCCCCAAAGGGTAGGCTAAAAATATGCCAATAAAACATGCATGCACCAAAATATATGTAATACCTTCATCTAGAAGCAAATACACCACATAGGTTGTATAGGTTAGAGAAGAGCAGATAGACTGCAGCAAAGATATGGGGGATGGTGGGTGGGTAACCTGGACTGCAACAGTGAATACACTCGAACATCTACATTTATGGTAAGTGTACACAACTGTACTATGTTCTTCATGTTTCACTGTTGCAGTCATTTCACTTGGGTTGAATCCCAAAGCTAAAATTGGGAGGCTGGAGCTAAATAGCATTAGGAGCAGCTATGAGGCCCTGCAGAACTGCAGTGGCAAAGCCTGCCCTTGATTTAGAGTAGAGTGGTAAATGATAGTGCTTTGTAAAGGTGTGCACTGAACTCCAGGTTGCAGCCTCTAAAATGTATTTGGTTGGTACTCCCCTGAGGAAGGCTGCTGAAGGAGCTGCTGCTCTGGTTGAATGTGGCCTAATGCCCTTAGGCACTGGCTTGCCATGTTGAGAATAGCAGAAACGGATGCAGTGGCCTATCCACTTTGAAATGGTCTGCTTTGAGATGGCCTTTCCTTGTGATCCTGCAGGATATGCCTCTAGCAGTTGCTCTGTCTTTCTGAAAGCTTTGGTTCTGTTCAGGTAGAAGCATAGCTGTCTATGTATGTCCAAAGAATGCAGAATTCTCTCCCCCTTATTCTGTGGGCTTGGATAAAAAGTAGGCAGATGAATAGTTTGGTTAAGGGCCACACTGTACACTACCTTAGGCATAAATGTTGGGTTTGTCCTCAGAGAAACCCTGTCTGGATAAAAAATGATGAAAGGTTCCACAGCCATGAGTGCCTGTAGCTATGAGACTCGTCTTTCAGAGGTTATTGCTAGGAGCAGAGCTGTTTTCCAAGATAAAAACTTTATATCCACTGTAGCGGCTGGTTCAAAAGGAGGCAGGGTGAGTTTTTCCAAAACATAATTGAGGTCCCATGCAGGTATTGGTGATCTCCTTGGAGGTCTTAAGTTTTTGGCTCCTCTGAGGTACTGCCTTAACAACAGATGAGAAAAGATTGGTGGCTCTGTATTGTAATGAGCCGAAATGGCAGAGGCATGAATTTTGATTGATGAAAAGGATAGACCTTTGTCCAGTATCTCAGTTAAGTATTGCAAAATCTGAGGAATATTTGGTACAGCTGTATCAATTCCTTGTGCCTGGTTCCAAGCACAGAATCTCTTCCATTTTCCAGCGTAAGATTTTCTGGTACTAGGCCTTCTGGCCTCCAAAATGACATCCATTATAGCTTTAGTGAGAGACGCGTTTTGTATTACTTCATTATCCGCCATGCTTTAAGGTCTTTAATTGGCTGTGCAGGATCTGATTGTTTTGTTGGGATAGTGGATGAGGTATTTGAGGCAAGGTCCAAGCCGGGCATTGAGACAAGTTCCTTAGGATTGGGTACCAGTGCTGGCGGGGCCAGTCTGGGGCTATCAGTATCATCTTTGGCTTCTCTTGTCTGACCTTTAGGAGTACCTTGGTGAGGAGAGGCAGTGGAGGAAAGGCATATACTGCTAAGCTTTTCCAGCTGAAAGAGAGGGCGTCCACTTTCCATGCTTGTCTGTGATAAGTCTTTGTGCAGAATCTTTTTAGTTGGTAGTTGTGAGGAGAGGCAACTAGATCTATATCAGGGCATCCCCATTTCCTTGTTATCATGCTGAAGACTTGTGGATCCAATTTCTACTCGTGGGGATCCATGAGGTTTCTGCTTAGTTCGTCTGCCAGAGTATTTATCTTTCCTGGCAGGAATTGGGCCTGCAGATGTACCTGGTAAGTCAAAGCTGTGTCCCACAGAGTCATGGCTAGTCTGCAAAGGGGGTAAGAATGAGTGCCTCCTTGCTTGTTTATATACCACATGACCGTGGTGTTGTCTGTCTTAATCAGTAGTTGTTCCAGATGAAGTAGGTCCTTGAAGGCTGTCAGGGCATTCTGGACAGCTAGCATCTCTTTTTGATTGATATGTAGATGCATTTGGTTTGCGGACCATGTTCCTTGAATACATCTTCCTGTCATGTGGGTCCCCCAGGCATAATCTGATGCATCCGTTGTTAATGTCTGCCTGGCTGGGGGTAAAGTGGATGGCTGTCCCTTGTTCTGGTGATAAGCCCTCGCCCACCAATGAAACTCCTTTTGCAGGCAGGTAATGAGGGTAATTATAGTTTCCAGGCTGTGGGAATGTTGAGTCCAAACACTTTTTAGGTATCATTGATGTTTCCTCATATGCAGTCTCGCATATGGAATTAGTAGAATGCAGGATGCCATGAAGCCCAAAGCCTGCAAAATTTTTTCTTGCAGATAACTAGGCCTTTGTTGCCAACAGGTTGAAATAGGTAGTCAGTTGCCTTTGTTTGTCTAGCGTGAGATAAGCCATCTGGGCAGTAGTATTTAAGCTTGCACCCAGGAATATTATCTCTTGAGACGGTACTAGTTTTGATTTCTTTTCATTGTCTGTGTACCCTAGGCCTGTTAGAAATCTCTTTACAAACGCCAAATGCTGTAGTAGAATGTCCTTGTTCTCTGCTTGAATGAGTCAGTCGTCCAATTAAGGATATATTTGTATTCCTCTTTGTCTGCAGAATGCAATTACTGGTGCCAGGCACTTTGTGAAGACCCTGGGCACAGTAGATAAGCCAAAGGGCAGTGCAGAGAATTGGTAGTGCATTGAGCCAGCTTTGAATCTGAGGTATCTTCTGCATGTTTGTCTGATTGGGACATGCAGGTATACCTCTTTTAGGTCTAAAGTCACCAGCCAAGCCTTCTTGCCCAGCATGGGCAGAAGTTGCTGTAGAGTCAACATTTTGAATTTTGGTATATCCAGAAATGTGTTTAGAATAGTCAGGTCCAGTATTGGTCTCCAGGTCTTGTCCTTTCTTGGTACCAAAAACAGTCTTAAATAAAATCCTTGTCCCTGCTCTTGCTCTCGTACTTGTTGAATGGCCCTCATGTCCATGAGGGATGAGACTTGCTTTTGTGCCTCTGCCCATTGATGTTTTGGCAGGTCTGGCCAACAGTTTGTCCTTGGCAGGGTATGGAAGTGAAACTTGTAGCCTCGTGACACTATGTCTAAGACCCATTTGTCCTGGGTTATTATGTGCCAGTTTTGAGAAAAAAGTGCTAGTTTTCCCCCTAAAGATGCTGCCAGAAGATAAGTGTTTGACTGTTTCCTATATGGTTGTGATTTGTCTTCTCCACTTTTGGAGGTAGAAGCACCCCATTCTTTAGACCGGTACGAGCCTTGGGGCTGGGATCTGCCTCTTGGGCATCTGTATCTGCCCCTTTGTGGTCTGTCTGACACTGGAAAGGACCGATTCTTTGTAGGCCAGTGTCTGCTAAATCTTGGAAGCTGAACCTATAAGAAATCCTTAACCATTTGCATAGATTTAGCTTTGTCCTCCATTTTCTTTAACACCTCTTCTGCTTTAACACCAAACAAAGTATCATGCTGTAATGGGGCATCTAATAATTTTGCTTTGACATGATCAGGCAGAGTTTGTTCCTTTAACCAAGCATGTCTCCTGAGGACAGAGCCCGTTACAGCGGCTTTGCAGGAGGCCTCCAAAGAATCAAAACCACATTGCAAAGTATGCTTTCCAACTTGCTCAGCTGCATGCAATAAATCCTGCATTTCTTTGTTTTCTGCACATTCAGAATTAGTCAACATTTTCTGTTTAAGCAGTGAGATAATATATTGCTGATATCTGAGCATACGAAACTGACAATTTAAAGCCCTTATAGCCAAGGTAGCAGAAGTGTAAATCTTTTTTCCACATCTGTCCAATGCCCTCGAATCCCTGTCAGAGGGGGTAGGGTTTTTTGCAGTGGAAGCCTTGACCCCTTTGGGACCCTGAGAGATAGTTTCTGGATCAGCAGCAGGGATTTTGAAAAGGAATTTATGAGAGTCAGGGACCCTGTAGTACCTGTCCGGCTTAACAGGAGCTGGAGGTAAGGAGTCAGGGTCAACAATGTCTAACACAGGTGGAATAGCTAGGGGCCCGTGTTGTGGTAGTAAAAGGAAGTCTCTGAGCCTTTTCTTAGATTCTGACAAATCTTGGCTCGTCCAGTGGAAATGCTCCCTCATGGTATGCAGGGTTTCCCCAAAAGAGTAATCCTCAGGAGGAGAGGCTGAAGGGATAGATTCTTCAGCATCAGAATCCTCATAGGGAGGAAGAGAGTATTCCTGATCAGAAGAGGAATCAGATGAAATGGAAACCTGATCTGAAGATTCATATTGTCTCTTGCCTAGGCCTTTTATTAGGTGGGGGATTGGAACCCCTGATCAAAGTAATTAAGTCTTTGGCCATTTTGAGCATCTGTTTTTTGGGCATAGAGACTGTTGTACTTGTTTCTTCGTCTTTAAAAGTGCTTTAGTCTTTGCCTTTGAAGCTGAAGTTGTTTTAATGTACAATTGAGTAGATATGAAAAAACCCTCAGAAGCCGATGCCTGCTCAGCGGCTCTGGACCCATCTGAGGGAATAGTCTCCGAAGGTCCAATACCTTGAGCTTCCAGCGACCTAGTCGACTCCACGTGGGAGTCAGTAGTGGCCTGCGGGTCTAAAGTAGTGGGCGTCAGGGGCTGCGAAGGCACCTCACTGAGAACCGACGAACTGGCGACTGGCTTAGAAGAAGCCTCATCGTCGGTTTTGGACCTCGGATGCCTGTCCTTTTCTTTATCTTTCTGTTTCTTGTGAATTCCGGTAGTTGGATGGCTATCCAACGACATCGTATAATTAAATCTTCTGCCAAAATAGTGTAATGAAAAATCATACCGACGCTTAATACTGTGTTGGTTAAATCTAGCACAAAACCGACAACTAGCAACGTCGTGGTCAGGGCCTAGGCAAGGAATACAGAAAGAATGAAAGTCCTTATGAGGTATTTGCTTCCCACAAGAAATACAATTATTAACTTTTTCTGACATCGGTCTGGAGCAAGAAAAAAGTTTCCCCAACGGGTTACTTAGCTTTTAATGAAGACTTTGGATCTGAAATTCGAACTCGAAAATCTCAGGAGTCGGCTGACCAGCACTTGCGAACTGCTTATGCTTCGAGCACCGTGCAGCAAGAAAGACTGAAGAAAATGGGGTCGGTTGCATCTTTTATACCCCTGACGTCAGGGAAGAGGCGACAGCAACCAACGCCGGACCTAGACTTTGGAATTCAGGCAGACTGAGGGTTGCCTGCCAGCAGGATAACCCAAGTGTAATGACTGCAACAGTGAAAAACGAAGAACATCTCTAGGTGCAGGCAAGGTATGATAGGAATCATTGTTTCCAGGCTGTGACAATGCTGACTCCATAGACTTATTAAATACCACTGAAGTTTCCTCATATGCAGTCTTGCATATGGAATTAGAAGAATGCAGGAGGCCATGAACCCCAAGGCTTGCAGTATTTGCCTTTCAGAAAGCAGAGTTTTTGTGGCCACCTGTTTGAACTAAGTCACCAAATGAATTTGCTTCTCTGGCGTAAGGAAAGCCATCTGGGCAGTTGTATTCAAGCTTGCACCCAGGAATGTAATTTTTTGAGAGGGTACCAGTTGTGATTTCTTTTTGTTTATAGTGTACCCTGGACAAGTTAGAACCCTTTTTACAAACGCCAGATGTTTTAGAAGAATGTCCTTGTTTTCTGCCTGAATTAGACAACCGTCCAGGTATGGATATATTTGAATATTTCTTTGCCTGCAAAATGCAATTACTGGAGCCAGGCACTTTGTAAAGACCCTGGGGGCAGTAGATAAGCCAAAGGGCAGTGCAGAGAACTGGTAATGCAAGTAGCCTGCTTTGAAGCGGAGGTATCTTCTGCAAGATTCCCTGATTGGGATATGCAGGTAAGCCTCTTTTAAATCTAGAGTTGCCAACGAGGCATCTTTGCCTAGCATAGGAAGTAACTGGTGAAGAGTCAGCATCTTGAATTTTGGAATGTCCAGAAAGGTGTTTAGAGTAGAAACGTCCAGAATTGGACACCATGCTTTGTCTTTTCTGCGTACCAGGAAAAGACTTGAATAGAAACCTTGTCCCTTTTCCTCTTCTGGTACTAGTTGAATAGCTCCCATGCTCATGAGGGAAAGTACTTGTTTCTGGGCCTCTGCCCACTGATTTGGGGGCAGGTCTGGCCATCCGTTTGGAGTTGGCAACGTGTGGAAATGAAATCTGTATCTCTGGGATACAATATTTAAAACCCAGTTGCACTGGGTTATAAGTTGACAGTTTTTTGCATGAAGAGCCAGTTTTCCCCCCAAAGGGGCGGCTAAAATGTAAGTGCTTGGTAAGTGTAGAGGGAAGTCATTGAGACTGCTTACCATAGGGAGGTGTCTTGCTGTTTCCAGATTTGGAGGAGGTGGCACCCCATTGCTTTGTTCCAAAAGTCGCCTGGGTCTAAAACCCAGTGCCTTTGGAATGTCTGGGTTAGACTTGAGTGGCTCGCGAAGGAACTGGAAAGGACCAGTTCTTAGTAGGCCAGTGCCTACTAAATCTTGGAGGTTGCACTTGTAAGAAATATTTCACAGTTTGCATAGACTTAGCTTTATTTTCCATCTTTTTTAGAACTTCTTCAGCCTTATTACCAAAGAGACGGTCCTGTTGTAAAGGAGCATCCAACAATTTTGCTTTAACATGATCAGGCAGAGTTTGCTCTTTGAGCCAAGCATGCCTTCTTAGCGCAGACCCAGTTACAGCAGCCCTGCAAGAGGCCTCCAAAGACTCAAAACCACATTGCAAAGTATGTTTTCCAACTTGTTCAGCTGAATGCACTAGATCCTGTAAATCTTTATTTTCCACACAGTTAGAAATCAACATAATTTTCTGTTTAAGTAGTCCCATGATATGCTGCTGATATTTTAGCATAAAAAATTGACAGTTTAAAGCCCTGATTGCTAAGGTTGCAGAAGTGTAGACCTTCTTACCACATCTATCCAGCACCCTGGAATCTCTACCAGAAGGGGTAGGATTTTTAGCAGTAGAAGCCTTAATGCCCTTGGGGCCCTGAGAAATGGTTTCAGGATCTGCAACAGGATTTTTGAAATGGAATTTGTGGGAGTCAGGAACCCTGTAGTATCTGTCTGGCTTACAAGGAACCGGCGGCAGAGAATCAGGAGCCATACTAGATTCAGAAAAAACATCATTAACAATGTCTAGAACAGGAGGTACAGCCAAAGGCCTATGCTAAGGAAGAAGAAGAACATCCCTAAGCCTCTTTTTAGATTCAGAAAAATCCTGACTTTCCCAGTGGAAATGTTCCCTTAAGGTATGTAAAGTTTCCCCAAAAGAAAAATCCTCAGGGGGAGATGCAGAAGGAATGAAATCCTCTGCATCAGAGTCCTCATAAGTAGGTATAGACAATTCCTGTTCAATAGAAGAGTCAGAAGAAATATAATTCTGTTCAGAAGATTCATAGTCAATATCTTGCCTAGGCCTCTTAGAAGAGGGGGGGGGGTTGGCTACCCTTGATCAGGGTAATTAAATCTTCAGCCATTTTGATCATTTATTTTTTAGGCATAGGGGTCTGCACATGTGGCCTAGGCATCGGTTTTTTAGACATAGGTCGAGATTTTGGCCTTAGTTTTGAAGATGGCATCGGTTTAATATACAAATCTGTAGGCCTGAAAACACCCTCAGAAGCCAGTGCCTGCACAGCGGCTCTGGACCCATCCAAGGTAGAGACATCCGCGGGTTCCATAACTGAAGCATCTCGCTGCATGCCGGACTCCGAATGGGTTTCAGTAGAGGCCTGCGAATCAGAAGTAGCATGTATCAGGGGCTGCAAAAGCACCTCAATGAGTACCAGCAAACTGGCGGCTGGCTTAGGAGAAGTGTCGACAGTTTTGGACCTCAACGGCCTGTCTCTGTCTTTTTCTTTGCGTTTTTTAGGTATTCCGGTAGTCGGATTGCTAACAGATGACATTTCTGGATAATTAAAGCATGAGACAAAATATTTAGAAGCAAAAAGTACCGACGTTTGATAGTACGTTGATTAAATAAAGCACAGAACCGACAGCAAGGTACGTCATGGTCAGGGCCTAGACAAGGAATACAGTACAAATGAAAATCCTTATGAGGTATTTGCTTCCCATAAGTAATGCAATTATTAACTTTTACTGACATCGGTAAGGAGCAAGAAAAAGTTTCCCCAACGGGGTACTTAGCTTTTTAGCTGAAGACTTCGGATCTGAAACTCAAAAACGAAAATTTCAGGAGTCGGCCGACCGGCACTTGCAAACTGCTTCTGCTTCGGGCACCGTGCGGCAAGAAAGACTGATGTAATGGCGCCGGCTGCATGTTTTATACCCCTGATGACCTGACATCATGGAAGAAGGGACAGCAACCGAAGCAGGACCCAAGACTTTGTTAATCAGGCCGACTGAGGGCAACCTGCCAGAAGATTACCCTGATGTAATGACTGCAACAGTGAAACACGAAGAACATCAAAGGGGATATCCACAACTGTGGGCAGTACAGAGGCATCAAACTCCTATCACATTGTATGAAAGTTATGGAGAATGTAAGATGGGAGATGAGCAGTTTGGATTCAGATCAGGATGCAGCACAACTGACCTGATGTTTGCATTGAGACAGACACTTGAGAAGAAGCTAGAGATGAGGAGAGAATCCAAGTCCAACCGGACATTCCTAGATTTGGAGAAAGCATATGACAAGGTCCCAAGAAAGCTGATCTGGGAAGTACTGCGGTGGTTTGAAGTCCCAGAAACATTGGTAGAATTAGTGCAGCCTATGTACAAGGACCCAATGACTCAAGTATGGACGGTGTTTGGCCTCACAGAGGGTTTCCCAATGGGTGTAGATCAGGGTTCAGCTCTGAGCCCACTGCTGTTCATACTGGGGATGGACTACATTAGCAAACAGGTTGGAGGGAACGGATCAACAAAGCTGCTGTATGCAGACGATGTGGCAGTACAGGCAGACTCTGAGCTAGAACTTCAGCAAAGGATAGGAGAATGGAATGCAAATCTGAAGGCACATGGGATGAATCTAAGCACAGATAAGACAGTGGTAATGGCAGCAAACTGGGGAAATCAGAAGAAGCTGAGAATAGAGATAGAAGGGAAGATAGTGGAACAGGTAAACAGCTTCACGTATCTGGGGGTAGTAGTTGAGGAGAAGGGTAGCCTGAATGAAGGGGTCAAAGCTAGAATCAGAGGGGCTGCAGCCAACTGGCATATAGTCTATGACAGAAGAATGCCAAAGAAGCTGAAAAGTAAGGTGCACAAGACAGTGGTGCTACCAGTACTACTGTATGGTGCAGAAACCTGGGCAGTAAAACGAGAAGAGTTGAAGAAGCCAGAGGTGATGGAAATGAAGTGCCTGAGAAAGGTGACATGATGCACACTGTGGGACAAATGAAGAAATGAGGACATAAGAGCAAAAACCAAAGTAGCTCCAACTGCAGAAAAGATCAAAGAGAACAGACTACGGTGGTTTGGGCATGTGTGTAGAAAAGCAGAAGACAATCTGGTGAGGAAGATTTGGGACAGACAGGAAGAAGATAAGAGGAAGCGAGGACATCCAGCAAAGAGGTGGATGGATTGTGTGAAAGATCTGCGACAGTCAGGCATGAGTGTTGAAGAAGGCAGGAGTTTTGCACTGAATCGAGAGAGTTGGGGACAGTTAACATGATACCCCAACCCCATGTAGAAAAATGGAAAAAGGGGGCTGATAATGACGATGATCTTGCTTTTGCAATACTTTGTATTTAATTTCTGTGGATTTTGTTTTGTTTTACATATATGTGCTTGGAGCTTTTCTCCCCGGGCCTCCATTGAAAAAGGGCTCACCTCGGCCCAATGGACTCTCCCGGTTAACAATCTGCAAATAAATTAAATAAAAATAAATAAATACTTCAGCATCATGATTGCGTGACACAGGTAACAGTCATTTCTGTACCTGTGGATCTCTCCCAAGCTGAAACTCCTCTTCTGACTTCCATAATACACCACACTTGCCTGTCTCTCCACATTAAATTTGCACTACCTACATTTTTACTATAATTTTTAGCTATGATTCCACCATACAGGTCTCAGGTAAAATCAGTCAATACTCTCTCCAGGGACAAATATAGATGGAAGAGGTCACATATGCAGAAGTGGATGGACGTGAAATCAAGATGATGTAACATTATTGTTAAGTACATAACTTTTGTATCTCTCACAATCCAGTTCATCCACTTCTATGTAAGGACCATGTCCCAGCTGCTCCTCATGGGTACATTCATGACAGAATACCATGCAAGATGGTGGATCTGCAGGTCTGCCTGGCTCTGGAGAGGACATCCAGCTTAGACTGTCTTGCAAAAGTGTGCAGTGAAGCTCATGTCATAACTGCGTGAATATAATCAGCAGAGAAATTCCCCAAAAAAGTTAAAGAAATAGATACACTCTTTGAGGACCAGGCCTTTGGTCTACCTGGGAAAGTTTTGTTGCATTTAGTGTAGTCAAAAGTAATATATTCTGATAGCTACCAGGACAGAGACTATAGACAATTCCAGCCCACATTATGAAGAGCAGAGGAAAAAAGTTTGTCTCCCTTTTGAATATCTTTGGCTTTGGGTATATAAAATCAGGGTTTTCTAGAAACATCAAGACAATACAGCCTGTATTCTCCTTTTTTTGAGAACTGTAGGAAGAAAAAGTACAGTTGTGTAAAAATTTTACCATAACAGTAGATGTCTCTCCCTTCACTGCAGTATTCATTACATTAGGGATTCCCTGCTAGGGCAGCCCGATATCCAAATAGTATACAAAAGCCTTAGGTTGCTTTAAGGTACGCTGCACATCCCACATATGCTCCTCGAGTAGCATAGGGCAGAAAAGTGACGTCTGGACATATCATCCTCAGAACTGAAAGCCCCAGTAGGAATGCCAATCCAAAGAAAATCAAGAGGTAATTAGTACATCCAGAAGAGAAAAGACCAGGGGAAGGAGGGAGGGAGTGAATATTGCAACAGTAAAGGGAAGGACACCTACCATTATGGTAAGATTTTACACAACTGTACTATGTCCTTCCATAACACTCTTGTAGTATTCATTACATTAGGGAGACAGCCAAAATGCAGGAAACTTGGGAGGAGGAAGGACCAGCACAGCTCTTTAGGAAGCCATGAAGGATGGACCTAGCAAAACCAGCTCTAGCTCTAGAGATTCCATCCAACTTGTAGTGCTTGGTAAACGTATGCCCAAAAGTCAAGGTAGCTGCCTCAAGAACAGTTAGTATCGAAACTCTTGAAAAAAAAAAAAACACCAGAAGAAGCCACAGCTCTAGTATAATAAGTCTTTACAATATAAGGAAGGCTCTTACCATGAAAAGAATAACAAAAAGAAATAGCTTTTGAAATCCAATTAGAAATGGTTTGCTTGGATACAGCTAATCCCAAGGACCTGGACCTGGGATGAATGGAAACAAAAAGCTGATCATATTTCCTAATAGTCTTAGTTTTATCCAAAAAAAATAACTGAGTTGTCTATGCACATGTAACATGTGCAGCACCTTCTCACTAGCAGATTGTGGAGAAGGGGAAAAAAGTGGGCAAATGAATAAACTGATTAAGGGACAATTCATTAACCACCTTAGGCATAAAAGAAGGATTACTACAAAGGGATACCCTGCCCTTATGGAAAACTAAAAAAGGAGGAACAACTATAAGGGCTTGCAGCACAGACACCTGTCTGGCAGAAGTAAGGACCAAAAGACCAGTCTTCCAAGAACAATGGTGAAAGGAAGCTGAAGCTGCAGGCAAAAAAGGAGCCTGAGTCACTTTTTCTAAAACAAAATTAAGGTTGCAGGAATGAGGGATATGCTTCCTGGGAGGCCTAATATGAAGGACTTCTTTTAGAAACTGTTTGGCTTTAAATCTAGCGGTCCATATTATGTGGTTGAAGAATCTCTTCTTCGAACACATAATAGTCGACACATATAGTGATCTCTGTAAACGGTGAACGGCCACGTCATCGAATTTTTTTGTTGGGGAAAAAATGAATTTGGCCATTATCGGGAATTGTCCTTTTCTTCAATGTAGAGTGATCTCGGAGTTAGTATATTTAGTTAGGGTGTGTGTGTGTGTGTGTGTGTGTGTGTGTGTGTAGGGGGGGCAACGCCCCCCACTTAATTAGTGTTTTAAAGTTTGTTTTTCATTTTATGGCCACGTGAATGTTTTCCCCGAGGAAAAAATTCGATGATGTGGCCATTCGCAGTTTACAGCGTTCGCTGTATAAGTTTCGATTATGTGTTCGTCTTCGATCACATAATACAGACCCCAAATCAAGAGGCTAAAATGTGGAGTCAAAGGCAGACAAGCAGAAATATCTGAAAGTCGGGCCTTAACAGAAGAATATGAAACTCAGCATTCAGCAATTCACACAAATAAGACAGAACCAAAGGAACATCCACAGTAAGTAGATCCAAGTTACAAGAAAGACACCAAACAGAAAACCTCTTCTATTGGGATAATTAAGATTTTCTAATACTGGGTTTCCTGGACTCCTGCAGGACCCAAAGCATGTTCTCAGAAAAAAGGTGTCTGAACGAGATCAAAACCCTATCACCCACAATGTCAGCTGAAGAATGGACAGGTGAGGATAAATGAGAAATCCCATATCTTGTGTAAGTAGGTCCACCTTCTGAGGTAACTTGTGATGACTGCCCTTGGCAAGATGCAGAAAAAGAGGGAACCAATGTTGTTTGGGCCAAAAGGGAGTCACCAACAAGATTTTTGGAGCATCCTGTTTTATCTTGGAAGAGGACTTTCAGAATGAGAGGAAGGGGAGCGAAGGCATAAAGAAACATCCCCTTCCAAGAAAACAAGAGAGGGCATCCACCAGGCCAGAGGGCGTGGGACTCTGGCACAAAATAGAGAAAGTTGTCTGTTCAGAAGGGAGGCAAAAAGATCTACTTGAGAAGTATCCCACTGGTAGACAATGTCCAGAAACACATCCCCATGAAGTATTCACTCGTGGGATTGTGTTATGGACCTGCTCAAAGAATCTACCACTATGTTCTTGTCTGAGTGAATGTAAACTGCCTGAAGGGTCACCTGATACGGGACAGCCAGTTCACAAACCTGAAGGGCTAACCTGAAGAGGAGGAAAGACCTTCATGCCCTTGCTTGTTGACATAACACATCACCGTGGTATTGTCTGTGAGAATCTTGAGGGGACTTTAAAGGAAAAGACAATGAAAAGCCTTAACAGCCAAAGGAAGAGTTCTTATCTCTTTGACAATGATGTGGTCTTTCTTTTGTCGAGAAGAACAAAGGTTCATAGGTTGGTACTAGGCTATCGGCCCTAGGGCCTATACAAGCCTAGCCATAACAATTCCCTGGCTATTTCTTCCCACACTATTTACTTCCCTGGACCCCTGTCTAGCAGAGCGACTGACATGATCCCTGGGGTGAATTTCCTTTCTCCCATCTAACTGTCAAGGTTCCTTTTGAAGAGGGCCAAAGAGGTGCTCTGCTTGACATGTATGGGCAGTCTATTCCAGAGTCTGGGGAGTCTCTGGGTCAGGAACCTATCCCTCCAGCATGTTTTGTTTATTGTGATGACAAGGTTTAGATCCCTGGAGCATGTGGCTCTGAGGGATTGGGATTTCTTTAAGTGGAGCATTTCCAACAGCTCTGGGTTTGACATGGCCTTGTATGTTAAGCAGAGATCGCCTCTGAGCAGACGATATGCGACAGAGTATAGCTGGAGTTTTTTAAAGCAGTCAGCGTATGGCATCTGCTTTAGGCCTGTGATTCTTTTAGTGAGGTATTTCTGTGGTCTTTCCAGTTGTTGCACATGTCTTGAGAGGTACATACCAAATGGGGCATTGTATTCTATAATGGGTCTAATGAGGGATGAGTACAGTGGGACAATGACCTCCTTTTTTCTGGATGAAAAGCCCTTAGTGATGAGGTGTGCCACATAGAAGGATTTCTTGACTTTTGTGGCGATGTGGTTATTGAAGGTGAGACCACTGTCCACCTGTGCCCCTAAATCTCTTATCACACTTTTGGTGTTTAGTGTACTGCCACCTATGTGGTAATTCACGGGTACATTTTTTTTCCCAAAGGGGATAACTATACATTTCTTAGCATTTAGCTTGAGCCCATGCCTCTGGCACCAAGCATCTGTTTTTGTAAGGCCCTTTTGTAGAGTATCCACATCATTTGGGGATTCCATAATGGCTCCTAGTTTGCAGTCATCTGCGAACTTTGTTAGCCAGAGTCCCTTAGTGTCGGCCTGTACTTCAGAGAAGTAGATGCCAAACAAGAGCAGTCCCAGGACTGAACCCTGAGGTACTCCACTTGTCACTTGTCTAGAGCTGGATTTGGAGTCAGCTACTTTTACAGTGAGGGTTCTGTCAGTAAGCCAGTTGGCAACCTATCGAGTGACATAGAGATTAATGCCCAGCTTAGTAAGTCTATCTATGATTCCAGAGTGGGGGATGGTGTCAAAGGCCTTGGCGAGGTCCAGCTAGGCTGTGTGGACCGCCTTACCCTCGTCCACGGCTCTGGAGACTGATTCGAAGAAGTCAATCAGGTTCAGGAGACAAGATCAGCCCTTCATGAACCCAAACTGGGTGGGGTCCAGTGTTTGAAGGTTCCAATGTCTTTGTTTATAAGTTCCATGATAATATGTTCTATGGCCTTGCAGATCAGGCTCGTCAGACTGATGCGGCGGTAGTTCCCGGGATCCAAGGTGGATCCCACCTTGTGGAGTGGGATAACTGTAGCTGTGCGCCACTCAGTGGGCATGAAGCCTGAGGTGAGGCTATGATTAAACATGACACTTAGGTGAGGTGCCACTTCATTTTGTAGTTCATGTAGTACACAGCTCGGGATGTCATCTGGTCCCATGGATGCTGTATTCTTAGCTTTAGACAGTGCGTGTTTTACCTGTGTGGCCGTTATTACCGGAATTTGGCAATGTTCCAGTATTGAGATGGGCCGTTTAGGGGTGAGAGGGGGGTGAAGTTGGCACTGAAATGATCTGCCAGGATATTGGCAATATCCTTGGAATCAGTATATTTAATGCCATTCTGTTGTAGCTCAGAGCAGATCTGAGCATTGCCATTTAGATTCTTGACATAGTTATAGAATGCCTTGTGGTTGTCTTTGGTTCATAGGAAGGTACTAGGCTATTGGCAGTAGGGCCTATACAAGCCCAGCCAAAAAGATACCCTGGCTTTTGCCACCCAAGAAAATTATTTTCCTGTGCCACTGTCGAGCAGAGCCACAGAAGTGAATTTCCTATTTCCCATCCAATCATCAAGATTTTTCTTGAAGAGTGCTAATGAGGAGCTTTGTTTGATATAGATAGGTAGTTTATTCCAGAGTGTGGGAAGTCTCTGGGACAGGAATCTATCCCTCTGGCATGTTCTGTTTATTGCGGTGAAAAGGTTAAGGTCCTTAGAGCGTGGGATCTTTGGCAATTTTATTTTCATAACAAGCTTTGGAGGATTTTAATGGGGATCTCAGCTTCTTACTGAGGCTGGTAAGGGAGTTTTTTGCATCCTGGGATTTTCCTCTTTTCTGCAACAGTTTCTTCCTTTTGTTGTAAAGTTTGCTTATGGCAGGGGACCAACAGATTGGCTTCCTTTTTTTGGAGGAGAGCATCTTGGTTCCATTTGGGATGGCACGATTCATGGATGAGTGGATGTGCTCATACAGTGCCTTAGTGTAGGATTCAGCAGTTGAACTTTTAGTTCCCGTCTGCATGGGTGTCATGAAGTTTGTCACTTTTGACTTGAGTAGCATGAATTTGGCTTTGGAGAAGTTTTTTATGGAGGTTTCCTTACTGGGGGGCGGGGTTGGGATAATGATGTTAAGGGTGATTAGCTTATGGTCAGACCTGACCAACGAGGGGGTGACCATAGGTGTGGAGCATAAATTTCCCATGTTGGTAATGACCAGATCTAGGATACTGGAGCCCCTAGTGGGACTATGGATTAGTTGATCCAGGGCATTGGAATTTATGAATTCCAAGAACCGTTGGGCAAAGGTGTTGGTACACGAGTAGTTTTCCCAGTTAATGGCAGGGTAGTTGAAATCACCTAGTATTAGGGTGTTTGGTTGTATCTTAATATTTTCCAGTATGTTTAGAAAGGTGTAGTGAGAATCTTGGGGCATGGTGGGGGATCTGTAGCAAGCTACAATTTGGATTGCAGTCTTACCTAGTGTTAGTTGCACCTGGAGAATTTCAGAACTAGCCTGATGGTGTGAATATCCTTGGTGAATATGGACATTCCTCCACCTTTAGTGTTTCAGTCCTGGTTTGGTGGCCGAAAAGTGTGGTAAGAGTTGTAGCCTGGTATTGCAGGGATGCTCTCTGGAGCCTTGAACCAGGTCTCAGTTACTGCACAGATATTGATGTTCTCCATTTTTGGCAGTGCCTCGAGAGAGTGCATTTTGCACTTTCAGAGGATCAAAAGAGGCCCCCAGCTCCACATCCAAGGGATCTGTAGATAAGCATCCGTGAGATCCAGGGAGACTAAAAAAGCTTGTGGAAGTAGCAGATGATCAAGGTTTGAAGGGACAGCATCCAAAAGGAAGGGACTTACAAAAAGGCATTTTGTTGAGAAAGGTCAAGAATGGGTCTACAGGTACCTTCTTTCCTTGGGACCAAGAACATTCTTGAATAAAATCCCTTCCTCCTCAGAGGACTTGGAACTTCCTCAATTGTTCCTTGAGCCAACAATCCCTGAAGCACCTCTGGAAAAAATGGCAGTTGTTCCTTGGGGGGAGGATTTCTAAACCATGTAATAACCCTGGCAAATGATGGAAAGAACCCAGGAGTCTTGGCTGATCTTTAACCAAAAAGGAAGGGACAGAGAAAGAGGAATGTGACTGAGAAGAACAGGACAAGGACAGGCAGATAGCACTTGGTTTGTCAGGAAAAGGAGGCTTCTGAGTTTGGGTAGCCTTAGCAGGGGGAGTCCTTCCACCACTCTTTTTACCTTTGGGGGAAAGGGTGAGACTGTCCACAGACAAAAGCAGGCTTGTTAGAGTAATTCCTCTGAAACTTGGGAACACGTGAAACAAAAATATTCTTCAACACACGTAAGGCCTTTACCCTTTTCTTGCAGGGACTTAAACAACTCTGCAGCAGTAGTAGCACCAAACAAATGCTTATTATCTAGAGCAGCATGCATCAGTTTAGCCTTGATATCATCAAGCAAAGGCTGATGACTGAGCCAGGAACAGTTATTGAAACTGTTTGAGGTTTTCTAATGACATCAACCAACTGGCTAAGGACAGTTATAGAACTATACATTGTATACTAAAATGTATAAAGTCTAGGAAATCAGAAATGATGAAATCATTATTTTTAAATTACATTAGACCTAAAATACAGTATGGCATAATAATATGGAAATTCTATATGAAAACAAGTATGAGTAATTTGGAAAGCGTATGCACACTGGAAATACTGTATACCAATTGCATCCATGGATTGGGAAAATTTAAGCTATTATGAAAGACTAAAATATCTGAATTTGTGCAGTGTGTAACCTTATTCAGGTGTATACGGCATTTAGAGACAACTACCTCTGGGAAAGTTTGGGGTTATCAAAAGTGGTACAGAATCATCTGACAGTCTATGTAGAAAATTATATAGAAATGGGAGATGTAGTAATTGGTTCCATGAGACAGGAGCAGATGTATGGAATAGACTACCAAATTATATTTAAGCAGTCTCTAGTTTACATATTGTTAAGAACAACTTGGACACTTACGGCAATGACTGTTTTGGTATATTGTCAGGCTGGAAGGGGAATTACTGCCTGAGCCTGACATATCTGTAAGTATGTGCATCAGATAACCTATAGCTCACATTGTTAAAGTTGTTAAAATTCAAATGGATTCCATGGCTCCATATTCATCCTTCAGAGGTTGGAATATCAGTACCATAATGGAGTCAGCTAAAGATGTCTTTCTCCAATGCTGCTAGTCCTTAGGAGGCTAAAGAATCTTGTCCAGTTTCCTTGGAATACAGCCTACCATGTCAGACTCCTACAAGGTTGCCTGCAAGACCAACAAAACTATGCAGTCTGCAGGGTGGAACCACCCAAGAAGTTAGATGGGCGAAGTGAAAAGCCTTCTGCAGAATTTCATTTACAGGGAAGACTGAGTTAGTTGGTCAAGAAAACCTCTGGCATATCCATTCAGAGCTGTGTCCAAAACCTAGAGACATCTGGAAGAGATGTGGGGAAGATCTTCTTTTGACCAAATATGTGCTAGGGTGGGGCTTTGTGTAAGCAGAGTCAGATGCTTCCTCTTACATCTTGTCTCCGGGGCACTTGGAGAGGCATCACTAAAATGGAAAGAGGAATTTAAGACAGATAATAACCTACCCTATGGAGGCTTTCTGACTCCCTCTGCTCTTATAGGAAGACTATGATGTGGTTAAAATCTCAACTTGACAGGAGTTGCTATTCACAAATTAAACCCAGGGAATTAGGTTGGGCAGCTGTACCTCATGGGAAAGACCAGTCACTAGTGGTGTACAGAGTTTAGTCCTTGGGCTACTCATCTTTGGAATCTACTTCCTGGTGTTCAAAGTAAGTGTTATGCTGACTCCTCTGCAGAATCTTGGCTCTTTGTCAATTCAAGTATCTCAGCTGCTGATAGTGAGAAACTCAACACTGAAACAGCCAAATGTCCCAAATAATTTAATACTGAGGAGCTGGTACTGAAGGGCTCCTCCAAATCCCTGGTATCAAAGTCATCACTGGAACCAAGGAAGGCTTTGGTGCCAAGGAATCAAATGCTAATGAAGTCAACAAAGACAACGGTGCAGAATGCATCAGCATCACTAGTGGTGCCAAAGTATAACCACTAATGGCCAGACCCTAGTGACCGTCAGCACTGAGACCATCAATCCCAAATTCACCAGTGCAGGGAAGTTAGTTGGAGCTCATACCATTATTGGCTGAAACACAGGTTCATAGGTAGGTACTAGGCTATCTGCCCAAAGGCAATTATAAGCCTAGCTGGAATGTGTTGGCTATCACCACCCCCTTAAATGAGTTCCCTGTGCCTCTGTCCAGCAGAGCTACTGAAGTGATCCCCGGGGTAAACTTTCTGTTTACCATTCACTCGTCAAGGTTTCTCTTGAAGAGTGCTAGTGAGACGCTCTGCCTAATATAGATTGGAATCATGTTCCAGAGCATGGGAAGTTTCTGGGACAGGAATCTATCCCTCCAGCACATCGTATTTATTGTTATGGTGAGGTTTAGATTCCTAGAGCTTGTGGCGCGAGGGGATATGGTTTTCTTTAGGTGGAGCATGTCCATCAATTCTGGGTTGGAAATGGCCTTCTATGTCAGGCAGAGTTCACCTCTGAGTAGGCGGTATGCAACTGAATACAGCTGGAATTTCTTCAGTCGAGTTGCATAGGGCATCTGTTTGAGGCCAGTGATCCTCTTGGTGAGGTACTTCTGTGGTCTTTCCAGCTGTTGCAGGTGTCTTGTAAGGTACATTCCAAATGGGGCATTGTACTCTATTATGGGTCTGATGAGTGATGCGTAGAGGGGCACAATGACCTCTTTTGATCTGGATGCAAACCATGTTTTGATTAGGTGGGCCACATAGTCAGATTTTCTAACCACGTTGGCAATGTGATTATCAAAGGAGAGATTACGATCTACTTGGTTCCCCAGAACCCTTATTACGTCTTCCGTATTTAGGGGACTACCACCTATGTGGTAGTTTGTGGGTACTTTGTTTTTTTAAAGGGGATGACTATGCAGTTTTTGGCATTTAGCTTGAGGCCATGGTTTTGACACCAGGCATCTGTCTGAGTGAGACCATATTGGAGGATGTCTGTGTCAGCCAGAGAGTCAATTATAGCCCCTAGTTTGCAGTCGTCTGCGAACTTGGACAGCCTGTGCTTGCCTGCACCTCTGAGAAGTATATGCCAAACAGGAGGGGTCATGGGACTGAGCCTTGGGGAACGCCACTTGTAACCGGTTTAGAGTCAGACCTAGCTCCTGCAACTCTTACCATGTGGGTTCTGTCCGTGAGCCAGTTGGCAACCCATCTCATGATGTAGGGGTTTATGTTCAGGCTGGTAGGCTTGTCTATAATACCAGAATGGGGAATGGTGTTGAAGGCCTTTGCAAGGTCTAGGTAGGCTGTTTGGACCACCTTTCCCCTCATCTATAGCCTTGGTAACTGTCTCAAAGAAGTCCACCAGGTTTAGGAGGCATGATCTGCCCTTAAAGCCAAAATGGGTAGGGTCCAGTGTTAGGAGGCTCCCAATGTCTCTGTTAATGACATCCATGATGATGCACTCCATAGCTATGCAGACCAAGCTAGTTAGGCTTATAGGGCAATAGTTCCCAGGGTCTGTTGTGCCTCCACCTTTGTGGAGCGTAATAACTGTTGCTGTGCGCCACTCTACCGGCACGTAGCCTGTGGAGAGGCTGAGTTTGAACAGTGTGTTTAGGTGAGGGGTTAGTTCATCTTTGAGCTCATGTAGGACGCAGCCTGGGACACTGTGCGGTCCCATTGATACTGTGTTTTTGGCTTTGGAGAGGGCTGTTTTAACCTGAGTGGCTGTGACTTCAGGGGCACCGCATTCTTCTGGTATGGTTATGGGCCCTTTTGGGGGTGACAGGGGGGTGAAGTTTGCACTGAACCTGTCTGCCAGGATGTTTGCGATATCGGTCGGTTCAGTGTATTTTGTGCCATTCTGCACCTCCAAGCAGATCTGAGAATTGCCACTTAGATTTTTGACATAGCTAAAGAATGCCTTGTGGTTATCTTTGGAGTCCTTGGCAATTTTTCTTTCGAAGCTAGCCTTGGATGATTTTATGAGGGATTGTAGTTTCTTGCTGATACTGATCAGGGTTGTCTTCCCTTCTTGGGATTTTACTCTTTTCTGTCCTAGTTTCCTCCTTCTATTGTATAGCTTGTTTATGGCAGGGGTCCACCAGACTGGTTTCCTTTTCTTGGAGGAGTGAGTCTTGGTTTTGCTTGGGATAGCATGATCTATGCATTCTTGTAGGTGCCCGTAGAGTGCATTAGTAAAGTATTTTGCAGCTTGGGCAGCGTTATCCTTTAGCATGGGGATTTGAAACTTTCCAACTCGGTCTTAAGTAACGTGAAGTTTGCTTTTGAAAAGTTTTTCATTGTGGTTTCTTTGGCTGGGGGTGGGCCGGAATTTGGATATCCAGAGTGATTAGTTTATGGTCAGATCTAACCAATGAGGGGTTGACCTTCAGTGTGGAACACCGGTCGCCCGTGTTGGTGATGAACAGGTCCAATATGTTGTCACCTCTGGTGGGGGTGTTGACCAGTTGATCCAGGGCGTTTGAGTTTATAAATTCTAGGAAATGTTGGGCAAGGGAGTTAGTACTTGAGTAGTTCTCCCAGTTAATGTTTGGGTAACTGAAATCACCCAATATCAGGGTGTTTGGTAGGACCTTTATGTTTCCCAGTGTTTCCAGAAATGCGGAATGGAGGTCCTGGGACATGGTGGGTGATCTGTAGTAAGCTACAATTTGAATTGCTGTTCTACCCATTGCTAGCTGCATATGGATGATCTCTGAAGCATCGTGCAGTGCCACTAACATGGAGGTGAGGGTATCCTTAATGAATATGGATACGCCCCCGCCTTTTGTATTATGGTCTGGGTTTTGTGGCCGAAATGTATGGTATGAGTTGAAGCCTGGTAGCGCTGGGGTGCTCTCTGCAGCCTTAAACCAGGTTTCTGTTACTGCACATATATTGATTTTCTCCATAATGAGGAGTGCCTCGAGTGCGTGCATTTTGAGGTTCAGTCTTCTGGCACTGAGTAGCATTACCCTTAGTTTTTTGTTACTTGTAATATTTACGGTGGTGGGTTTGTCTTTTGAGCCTTGCCTAAAAAAGGCACTATGGGGGTGGCAAGAGCCTTGGCCAGTATTCGAAAGCCTAAGGGTGACAGGTGCAAGCCATGTCTAGCGAAGCAGTGAGGCTTGTCATGCATGTCATCCCAGGCTGACAGACACTGGATCCCCTTTGAATGACACCAGAAGCTTAGCCAATTGTTGAAATTGATAATTTTTTCTGTATACCGTGGTATCATTCTTGGTAAGAGTAGGATGCTACTCAGGGTCAGGGTCATACCGGCCTGGGCTATGTGATCAGAGAGCTCTTCCATGTTTCTCTTCATGTAGTCCAGAGAGGTATGGCTCAGGTCATTTACACCAACATGGACAATGAAAGAGTCATATTTGCACTTGTTCTGGATTGACCCGAGTGCTTGTGTTATGTGGCGGATCCAGGCACCCGACAGGCAGCTAACAGTAACCTTCTCTTTGTTCATCCTAGTGAGTGGGATGTCAGTGCACCTGACTATAGAGTCACCTATTACTAGTGTGTTGGGTATGTTATTTTGCTTTAAGGGCTGTGATTGCATGGCACACTGGTTTTGTGAAGTATGTGTTTCATGGTTTGTGTTGGGGGGGGGGGGGGTGGAGGTTGCTTTGATGTCTGCCTTGGAGGCCTCTGTTGTTTTTGCAAATTTTTATTTAAAGCCTCCGAGTATGTTTTTGTGTATTTATGTGTGTTTTTTGCCAGTGCTAGTTTCATAGGTCTATGTGAGACTGGCGGTGTGATGCACATAATTCTCTTCTCCTCTTGACTGTCTGGTCCAGTCTTGGGTTGAGAGATCACAGCCTCCAGTTTGGCTGTATAATTGCATCTCTCGCATGTATTAGTGTTTGGTGGTAGGAGGAGAGGGTTGTTTGTGTACATGAGGTAGTTGTAACATTGCCTCAAAATGCCCAGATTCACCAGTTGGACAGAGAGTACACCTGAAACTGCCCTTTGGACATGCCTGGATAGGTACAGTGAGCTGTTTTACTGACTGGCTGGTAAGATCGAATAGAGAGCCTTGTCCTTCTCTACAGTATAGGGGGTCTAAAGCTAAGGTTTATTAGTGCTTGCTATGAGTTTTGAGCAAGTGCTGGGCTGAGAAGTGAATGGTTTGAGTGCTTAAGTTGAAAGTCTGTCTAGTTCCAAGGGAAAAAATTGATGAGTAGACTTTGTGGAGCTGGGAATAGTTATACCCTAGCTAACTGGCGCTGCCCGGCATGCAAAACCACACTAATGCGGGTTTTATAGCAGGGCAATGAAAGAGATCGAAATTAGCCCAAAATGGCCAATAAACTACTAATTTCTGGGCTGAAACCACTCATCCAGGGACAGATAGGCTGCTCAAAGCTCCCCTCTCTCACAGGTGAACAGAGAAACTTCCTTCTATCCAAGCAAGGTATGGGCAAACACAGAAACTTGTAACACAGCCCTGAATTCAGCACTAACCTGAAATCTGGACTATACTAGCTTAGAAAGGCGGGAAAACAAGTATATATTTTTTGTTTTTTTTCAGAAAATAAAGCAGATACAATAAAAAACACTTTAAATGCACAGAAATTAAAACAGTTAAACAGGTAATTTAAACAGAAAAATGACTTTGTTAAAGTGCAGGCAGTAAAATAAGTACAATATGTAGCTGAAACAAGCTTTTTAAATCACATAAACTCTACAAAATCGGCGTTTTAGGTGGAATTAGCTAAAGGCAGCAAGAAAATGCAGGAAAATGATACTTAATCACTCCAAAGTCTCTCTTTTGTCTCTCTGCTGCTATAGAACTCTGCAGGGCACCAGGAAGGAGCTTTCTGAGTTGTATACAAGCACAAAAACCTTGCAAATGCAGGTTTTACAGCACGGAAATGAAAGAGAGAGAAATTAGCCCAAAATGGTCAATAAACTCCTAACTTCTGTGCTCCAAAACACCAGATATCATAACAGGACTCATGGAAGGAACAAATGAGGTGGAAGGAAGGGACCTGCTCTTGCCACCCTCCAAATGGAGTGGGGAGTGAAGATACTCAGATCACTGCCCTTGTATTGTTCTCCCAGTTGACACGAACAAAGGAGCTGCAGGCAGAAGTGAATCATCTACTGGAAGCAGCAGCAGAAGATCTTGACTATAAGTATTTGGAAAGCATATGTTTAGAAGAGAAGATTCAAACATAATAAAGAGTAGGTTCTGAAATAATAGACACTTTCAGTTGAGGCACACCTGGAGAAGACCCTGGATCTTAGGTTTTTGTTCTTGCTAGTTCTTCCTCAGAAGGGAAATGGAGTTCCATTCTATGGAATTTATAATGAAAACCCTTGGGTGAGGAGTCCTCAACCTTTCTTCTTTCTTTTCTTTTTTTTATTACCTAGTTTAGGTGGAACAGCATCAGCAAACAGGAGTCCCTTCAGGACTTATTTGATTTTTCCATTCCTGCAGAATCCTGGTACTTACATGGTCACATTTTCATAGGGCACTTAAGTGGTCTACCCTACCACATAAAGACTGTGTGAACTGTGGCCTGGAACACATTCTGAAGCCAGAAGATTTGTCTTTGTCCAACATAAGTCTGTAACAATATGCAGTACAGCTCATAAACAACTCAACCATATACACTTTTCATATAACCAAAAAATGAATAGATAATATGCATTACTGTTGCACAACAGTCAATCCAGTAAATTACAAAGCCTACAAGAAACAAGGCAACAAACACCAAGGACATACAAACTAGTGACAGGAAATGGGATGAAAAGAAACTAGTCAAAACTAGGAATGGCTCTGTTAAATGGCTAACAAAGGTCAAATTCATTAAACCTAACACAAAATTCAGTATTAACAATTAACACAAATAATCACTGAACATATAGAGCCTGGGAGCATCCAAACATGCACTGTTTCCAAGCAGCAGTTGAGATCTAAGTAGTGAGGAAGTTAAGGTGTATTAGCAGAATGAGGGGAAGAGTTTCAGAGCCTGGGAGACAGGCAACTGCTGCTGACAGCAACCTGTCCTAAGGCTGAAATGGATGGAATACATCATGTAAGATACAAATACTTGTTTTTGTATAGCTTTCTACATTTTTAATTGAAAATTGATTGCTTTTAACTAACCTTAGTTTGCCTCTCCTATGTTATCCCTTCAACAGAAGTGATTATTTTGAGAAAAGGTGAAGTGTAGTTAACAAACAATGGTAGTCCTAACAGTTGTAAATTATTTCTGTCTTCAGAAAATCCATGCTAATTCAAGTTCTCTCATTCTGTCAGCTTTCAAAATCAGCAGTGTCAATTTTTTAAAAGTGCCCATGATTCCTAAGCTTTGTCCCTGATTATTTTTGCCTCTATCCCTAATTATGCAAGTTAGAGAATGAGAGCTATGTCCTCCAACAAAAAAGTTGAATGAAATAGTAAAACAACACAAAATTATAGTAACTGAAAGAATAAAGTGAATACAAATGTAATACAAAATACAGGTGAGTTGACACATAAACTTCTTACTACTTCAGTCAAGGTGTTTTTCAAGAAGACTCTGATAATGAAACTGAGACAAACTGGAAATTTTGTGTCCCCCCTCAAAAAAAAAAAAAAAAACATGTATAATTACTAAGATCAAATATATATGTCAAAACCTGTCAGGAAAATTACTAGCATAAGAAAAAAAAAAGACAAGAAGGTCTTTTCTCTGTGACTGTTCTCTCAGATGGAAAGGGAAACTCTTTTGACATAGAACATGGTTATTTTCATTTGAAGCCCTAAGCCTCCTGCACAGATTCCATCATCTGCACACTTCTTAAACCACTACCGTGCTTAACAGAAATTGACCTGGATCAATCAGTAGGAAGACAATGAAAACAGATGTTATATTGTTTTAAGTAAAGAACAAGAACTTATTGCTATATGTTGTTCACCTTGCCTAACAGGTCCAATCTGTCTCTGTACTTATTTATGGCCTTAAAGATTTTATACTTAAGAAATTCAACTGTCTTGTCAAGAAATTAACCTTTTGAAAAGGTAATGCATATGCTATCAAAGTTACTGAAACAAAAGAAACATTTCTGCACTTTCTTTACTATGGAGATATGTTTTGACTTGGGGAAACAGACATTTCAATTACCTGATAGATAGAAATCCGTATAGCATCAGCAGTTTCAAGATTAGATACAGTGTCATGTGGTAACTTGGTGTCTAATATTTTCAGAGTACCCATATAACGAGACTGAGCTGAATTCGGACGTGGACTTCTTGTAGTGGATTTTTTAAATGTTTCTGTAAGACTGCTTGGAGGCCTAAAATAAATCAAAATGACAGTAATCATGTAAACATCATAATTTAAAAACTTGCACAAATTATTTTTCAGTGTTATATCACCTTTCCAGCATTAACACATATGCACTAAAAGCAAATGCACAATTGTCACACAATATTTATTTGTATGAGATCTGATCTAAAATGGATACTTTTTTAGCCTGGACCTAGGTCTTTGGCAAGGAAAGAAAATCAAGAACAATGAAATCGCATGTTGTACACACCAGCAGTCTCCAAACATTTTTGCACCACAGATCGGTTTCATGTAAGACCATTTTCCACAGACCTGCCACTGTGTCCACATAAAAATAAATCATAATATAGTGCATAACTAAATACAACTCACCATAACCCAGAATCAATAGGAGCCCTGAGCTTGTTTCCCTGCAACAAGATGGTTCCATCTAGGGTTGGTGGGAGGCAATGACACCAGAAGTATGTTCCTTATGTCTAGTCTACTTTGTAATTTTGTTTTGGTTGCTGTCATTGCAGAAAACCTTGCTTCACAAAGACAGGATATGTTGGAAATGGAAGCAGGGTTTCAGTGCTTATTCAAGCAACTTTCTAAGTTTTGGGCGGCACAGTGGTGCAGCGGTTAACGTTTCTGCCTCACAGCAAGAGGTTCTCTGGTTCGATTCTCAGCTGGGGTGCCTTCTGTGTGGAGTTTGCATGTTCTCCCTGTGTTCGTGTGGGTTTCCTCCGAGTACTCCGGTTTCCTCCGACATTCCAAAGACATGCATCTGGAGCATTTCTCCCCGGGCCTCCGCAGAAAACAGGCTCTGTGGAACATAGTCGGACTTTCCCGGTCAACAAATGTTAAATAAATAAATAAATAAGAGCAATATTTAAAATCTGTCCCTATTATTTATGGCTCGGTCTAGATTTTATTGTGAGAGATGTTGAGAGGTATAGTCGAGAGGTAGCAAACCTAATGGAAACTTTTTTCTGAATCTAGCAATTTTCTAAGTTTATAAGAGTAATATTTAAAATCTGTCCCTATTATTTTGTGGCTCTGACTGTTGAGATTTATTATGCGAGAGGTTTAGAGGTATGGTCGAAAGGTATGCAGACCTCTTAATTGATGCTGCTGTTGCCAGGGATTGCTCTCACACTTCACTCTCTCTCTGTCTCTCATGCATACACATACAAACATACACAGTCTGTTCTGCTTTCATGCATGCATTCACTCACGCACGCAGACAGAAACATACACACACACACACACACACACACACACACACACACACACACACACACACACACACTCATGCACATATTCACTCACACACACAGACAGAAACAAATACACACACACAAACACACACGCATGCATGCAGTCTGTTCTGCTTTAATGCAAGCATTCACTCGCACACTCACAGAAACATATCACTCACACACGTAGACAGAAACATAAACACACTCAGACACATATATACACACATTCACTTTTTTGTTTCACTCCCTGCCTAAAAGTTTCTGTGCAGCCTGATACCAAATGATCCCTGGCCCAATGGTTGGGGACCACTGGTATTTAGTACAAAAATGATGCATTTGCAACACCATCATCATCCCCCTTTTCCCATTTTTAACAGGGTTCTGGTGTCATGTCAGTTACTGCCATCTCTCCTGATTCAATGCCACTCTCCTACTTTCTTCGGCAGTCATGCCTAGTTGATTTGGTTGTGTTCACTAATGTCGCATTTGCAACAATGATGAAGAACAGTAATGTTTTTAGGTAAATTTCAATGCAGACAAAGCAAAATAACCAATACATGCTAGAAGACACAGGCCAAAACATAATGAGAAACTGATATAGTCTTACTAATGTTCCTCTGCAATCATCCATACACCTGCTAGTCATGGCCCTAAATAGAAGTATAATTTCTGAGGTAGTACATACTCTACTTTCTTGGCAACATGTTACACTCCTGCCAAGCTATGTCATATGTACATGCATGTGCATGTATATATACACAAATACACACACATATTATTTATATATATATATATATATATATATATATATATATATATATGGGTCTATTTCATTTAATTGAAACTTCATTTCACTGAAACTCAAACAGCTGAACCCATTTCACTGAAAACTCATTTCACAGAAAACCTTTCCCACAAGAAAGATATCTTAAAAACATGCATTTTTTTTTTTTGGGGGGCAGACCCATCTCCATGGTCACATAACCATGGAGAAAAGAAAAAACATCAGACACAGTGAACAGTACTAGACAGCAAACACAGACGTCTACAGACTGGGGGAACAACATGATGCTGATCATTGCAATCCACACATACTCTGCTAGACTCACTTCCCTAATGACTCCTATGAGAAGAAATTACACAAATGTATGTTTTCTATATGCACTCACATTTTTCTGTGAAATGAGCTTTCATTGAAATGAGTTTTCAATGAAATGGGTTTGACCATTTGAATTTCAGTGAATTGACGATTCAGTGAAATGACTGAGAGCCAGTTTGCCATCACAGTCTTGAAGTCTCCCATCTAGAAATCCCTAATCCTGAGACCATAATATCAAAAGACTAAAATTCTGAAGATCTTAATATCAAAATTCTGGACTTCTTCCCTGCAGGACCCATGTTAGCACTCATTCCTGGGTCCACATCACTGCAGGACCCATATTAACACTTGTTCCTGGGTTCACAGTTGTAGGGGTATTCATTTTGGTCTTTCAATATTAATTATGGATTTGAAGAATATGGACTTCAAGTTAGTGATACTAAACAATATATATCTATGGATCTGTATCAGAATTTCAACTGCATGAGCTGTCAACACCCACAGTATCGAACTCACAAGTGGTGAATGTCTGGAACATTGAAAACTGAAAACAACTTCTAAAACGTTTTTTGCAGGATACCCTAGTAATGATGTATACTTATTCTGGGACTACACTACAACTGGGAAATGGCAAAACCACACATACTTGTGTGCGTGTGTGTGGGTGGGTCTACTTCACATAATCGAACCACACTTTGCTGAAACTCTTTTTGTAAAGACAAAACCAGCGAATGTTCAATAACATGAACGTTCACATCAGCAAGAAATTCCACAGGGAAAGGAAGCAGTTGACCAATGTTAGGAAATTGCCCTTTTCCCCACTGTCATGCAATCTCAGAGTTTGTATATATAGTTAGGGGGGTGTGGTGGGTGCAGCCCACGACCTGGGTGGGTTTGACATACTGCAGTGTGTGTGTTGTTTATAAGGTGGCCAAGTGCTTCCTTTTCCTGTGGTATTTTTCGTTGATTTGAAAGTTTGTTTTTTTGAACATTGGCTTTTTTTGTCTCTACGAAAAGAGTTTTGGCAAAGTGTGGGGACAGATAGATACACACACACACACACATGGTTTCAGATCTATTACAGCATTTCCTCCCTGTCTGGGTCCAGTGCCTATCATATTTTTTAAATCCACAGGAAACTGTGGGGCAATATCCATGATTACTATGAATCTCGTTCTAACACCTCATATCCTACAAGACACCAACCCGGTGACTTTCCCAAATGACAGTGGCCTTCAATAGGGCCTGAAGTGACATTGTTGTCAATTACAGATCCTTCTTCATGTTTCCTTTTGCATATATATTCATCATCTAGTATACCTATACAATTAAGCAGCATACATTTTATTAGCTCAAATTCCCTTGAACAAATTGTTCCACTTCCTACCAGGAGAAAAAAATCTTAATATCCTCTTAACCAGTTGTTGTTCTTACTGTACTATCCCTTGTGATACTTCCTCCATGGTTAAATCTGACTACCTAAGTACCTATAATGTGCTCATTGAAAACTAGCACAATAATTCCCAATTGTCTGACTACATTTTGGGATTTCTGAAAAAGTATTTACTAATAAAATTCTGGACATCAGTGAACGGCATCCTTCTCAAAGTTGTGTTCCCTTACAGAAACATGTACAGAAGAGGCTGTCCCCATCTGTCATAAGCATGGTTGCAAATTTGAAAGTGAACAACTATAGTGGAACTCCAGTTTTAATAAAATGTATATGAAGAAAAAAATCTACTCAAGTTTTAATACTTCCCTACTCCTACAATACAGAGGGTCTCTTAAAATTATAAACACATTAAAACACAACCCTGAAGTCTGTTGTGAAGAAGGAACAAAGATAAAATTCATTTCAGTTTTGATTTGCATCTACCCGAGTTTCCCACTCTAACCCCATACCCATTAGTGATATCCCTGTGCACAAATTCAGCTCCAGCTTCACTGCTACATCCATTAATGTTCTCCACTTCCACCCAAAGTCACCTCCAACCAGGATACAATAGCAGCCAACAAAACCAAAACAACAGCTCTGACAGGGAAATGTCCTGCTAATCTTTATGTCTGACCTAGGAGTAAAGGACTTCATGTTGCTTCTGTTTTACTCTGGACTAAAGGTAATGTGTTTTTAAGTACAGACCACTCAAGTTTTATCAGTGTCACAGAAAATCCTGGAATGTGTGGGGTCTATAAACCACAGATAATTACATTTGTGAACTGCTAAGATTTTTTTTCATTACCAGATTTTCAAAACCCTTCTTTTACATTGGGTAAAGTCATCCTGGATGCTTATTTTCATATTAATAAAGCTGTTTTGAAGAAACTCAAATATGTCACTTCCTTATATTCCTCACTAGTGGACATTAGCCACAGTTATTAAAAGCTTTCTGGAGTCTAACATTTCTTGCGGCTAAGAAGAACTAATTTCCCCAAGAAAACAACTTATTTTTCCTTCTTTGCTTTTTTAAAGCCAGGGTACCGTTTGGCTAGGCTTACATAGGCCCTAGGGCCAGTAGCCAAGTACCTGCCTATGAATCTATCTGTAGTTTGTGGAACTGAGAAAAAGTAAATGCAGTAGTTGCACTTTACTTGAAGTATATAGCTGTTTTACCTTCAGAAGTCCAAAGGCAATATAATTGATCTTTTTAAGGTGAAATTGAGACGCAGTGTCATGCTGGAGTACAGAAGAAGGTCCAGTATCCCACTGTTTCACAGAATGGCTATGGCAGAACAACTTCTTTAGATCATAGCTGCTACATCTGCTGGCAGCTAAAATCATCTCCAAGCTGTATCACACCCCTAAAGCCACTGACTTGTGAAAAAGACACAGTTCACCATTCAAGAAGGCCAAAAATTATTCAGCTGGGCCCAGATAATTTACAAGGGATCCACTGTATGCCTTTATGGATATGAAAGGCATGGAACGTAAGGATTATGAAAAACTAAAATGGTGCCTGCTTCCATGGTGGTGTCCAATGCAGAAAAAGAAGTGGAGAAGTTTCTCAAATAGACCTATGTGAAAAGCAAAATGGTAAGGTCTGACATTTCAAACCTTAAATATATCATCACCTTATGGTTTGATCCAGAAGGTAATAGTGCTACAGAGACTGAAATATGAGGCTTGATCCACAAGCTATGAATAGTAAAAAGAATATGAGTGAAACATTTTGACAGATTTAAGGTAGCGTTACACGGTTATTAAGAAGTGGGTGTGTTAGGCAAAGACAAGAAACACAGAGTTTTGTAACCTGTCAAAAAAGTAATGTGCTACCAAAACCTGAATATGAATGAGTTGCCTAAAGTAACTGATAAGTTGTTGTTGTGTCTTTCCGCTTTTCCCGGTTAAGGGTCGCCACAGCGGAACTCCGGTCCGCTAATGATTGGCAGTAGATTTTTACGCACCGAGTTGCCAGCTCTGACGCACAACCTTCAACAAAGGTACGCCCATTCACGCATGTCTCAGTCTAAAACAAAGGGGACATTCAAGAACATTTTAAGTGCAAGACAAGGGGACACATAAGCAACAGTGCAAACCTGAGCTAAACAGTAAAATGTTGATAAGAATATAACCTGGAACTACTGCAGTGTGACAAAACTACTGCCAGATTAACAGAGATCAAATTTCGTTCGCATTCCACTCTATAATCTGTTTTATTGGGTGGAAAGGAATTATAGGGACTACCAGATTCTGGTAATATAACAACAGTACCATACCTCTAAATTGTGCAGATTCTCCCAGAATGTTCAGATTTTTGCTTCTTATTTTTGGACAGTTCTATGTAAAATGTGTGGATTGGCTTATCACTGAGGAGAAAAGTCACCAATTAGTGACATATATTTGAGCTTCAGACTTTATATAAATTAGAAAATGCATGTTATTGCAAAACCTGCTATTCTATCAACTTTCTAAGTTTAGAAGAGCAATATTAAAAATTTACCCAGATTTTGAGCCTTTGTCCTCCATTATTTTGGCCTTTGTCCAGACTTTTTACACTTAGATCTTGAGAAGCATGGGCAGTAGTTTAGCCACTATATTCTTAAATGAAAAAGATTAATTTCAAAGTATCATGGAGACATTGGGGGAGGCGCACAGAACATATTACTGACGACCCCTATTCACAACCTACTGGTGCGTAACTGCATTGGATTTTGGACTATATTTCTTCAGTTAAGGCTTGGAAAATTCCATTTTTTTTCTTTGGTTTTATTATATTCCAGTTTGTTTTATTTTGAATTGTATTTAATTTTGTTTTCCCTTACAGTCTCTTTCTTGGACATTTAAAAGTACTTGGCTAGGGGCAGTTAGAAAAAAATCATTTCCATTTATTGACTGTTAAGGAATTTAACCTAGTTAATTAGTTGGAGGACCTGAGAGTGTGACTTATTTAAGATATTTAGGTGCATTCTCACTTAGCTTCATGTGCTGTGAAACTACTGCTGATGTATTACTGCACTGGATTTTTCCTACCTACCCTGTTACTATTGTAATTTTAAAAATGGTGCCTTTTGACTGCCAACCCTTAATGTGAAACTCATTTTGAAAGCTCTTTCCAGTCTCATCTCATCTGCTCTTGTAAAGACTGCTGAAAAATCAAACTGGGAAGGCCCTCTCTTTAAACTTGTAAAGCTTGAAGTTAGTTTCTGTTTCATATCATCCAACTCATCTACTTACTGTTATTTTATGAGCTCTTCTGTGGATTATCTGCATTGCTCGTCTAATTCAATGTCGTAGAGACTTTTCAAACTTAAAAAGACAGCTTTACCCAACTATGTAAGTTGTGACTAGAGCTTGTGGTAATTAAATCTAGCCCCCTGGTATTTTACATTACACAAACAGTCAACCATCCTAGTCTTGGGACCGTTGGAAGCTTGGAAGCTTGGAAACAAAGCATTTGTACAACATTTTGTATCCAGGGAAGTACATTTTAAACTACACTTAAAATACTGCATTAATCTTGCCATTTAGATCAGTTCTGTGTGTTTCCAGTTTGTGCTTGTTTTTTTTACCTGAAGTTAAAGTTATTAACTGAAGAAATTTTATGGTTGCAGTGCTTTTCAAGTGGCTTCTGTGCTGTGCCTAGGTGTTTAAATCACTTCTGAGTGGGTTCTCACTTTGTTGCATTTTTACTATCCCCTGAATTTGATCTTTGCCCACACATTTCTTGTTGTCCTTTTAAACTTGGAGGCTTTTGAGCTGCCTTCCCCTACTGTATAACTGGACTTGGAAGCTACTCCCAGTCTCATCTTATGTATACCTGGCCCTTGAAGCTACTCCCAGTCTTATCTCCTCTGCTCATCTCACTGGGTACTGACCGAAAATGGGAAAACCCACCCCCAAGATTGTTAGTGTGTTTTGAAATTGCCACAAAGTGTGTGTTCAGCATTGTTGGTTTGTCTACCTTTGAACTGCCTTGTAATTATGTGTAGGTAGTTGTTACATCTGTTTCTGGTACCTTTTCACTTCTGGCTACATAAAGTGTGTTTTTCCATTAAAAATGTGGGGACTGCAATTCTAGTGGCAGTAGTGAGGTAGCCTGGTCAGTCTGAGTTGGAAAACACATATGGAGGCTTAAAGTGAGAATTACTTGTAGCTATTTATTTGTTTTGTTTCTGATACCATTTCTCTTTTGGATAACTAAAGTGTGCTTTTACATTAAGAAGACTAAGACTGCAATTCTAGTGATAGTAGAATGTACCCTGGTCTGTCCATGTTGGAAAACATGCAGAGGGGCTTAAAGTGAGAATTTCTTGTTGTAGCTAGCTGTTTGATTTGTTTCTGATACCTTTCCTCTTTTGGCTACCTAAAGTGTGTTTATATTAGGAAGAGTGAGACTGCACTTTTAGCAGCAGTAGAAAGGGACCCTGGTCTGTCTGAGTTGAAAACACATAAGGATAAGTGAGAAATACTTATTGTAGCTAGTTATATTATTTGTTTGTGATACTGTTTCACTTTTGGCTAACCAACGTGTGTTTTTACATTAAAAAGACTGGGAATGCAATTCTATTGGCAGTAGAAAGGTAGCCTGCTCTGTTTAAGGTGGGAAACACACAAGGAGACTTAAAGTGAGATTGTTTCATCAGACAGGGGGCTTTTTAGCTGGTTTAGTCACTTTTCTTCAAGTCTATACATTTGGTGTGTTTGCTCAGCTCTTGGCTCAGTTCCACGCAGAGCTCAAATGCTATACTTCCATGCCTTTGTTCTCAGAGTTGTTATCTTGTATCTGGTGCCATCCAAGGGCAGATAGTACTTCAAACTGAATTATACGATAAGAGTTTAAAAGTATTTTAGAACATGCACACTGACTGGACAGCCCACTCAGCATGCCCATTGCAAATTGAACATATACCAATACAAAAAAGAAAACAGCCAGACTTTCTGCTGGGGGACACAGCAAAATACAAAAAAAAAAATCAGGTATTGGGGTTTGGGAGGTTGGCATAATGGTTAAGGCGTTTCCCTTACAGACACAATATGCAGGGTTTGATTCTCACATGGGATAATTGGCTAGGCTTAAAATGGTCCACAAGAGCAGGTAGCCTAGTACTAATCTATGAACCTAGGTATGTTCTTCAAAAGTAAAGAAAGAGAACCATACCTGATTTTCCTTGTATTTCTGCTCTGTCCCTCTTAAAACTTCAATTTGTTTTAAATTGTAAAAAAAGAAAGAAAAACAGCAATGGAGATTCTCTTTTCTCCACTGCTTCTCCTGCACTACACTAATGTACTGTGCAAGTATGAGGATGCAAGTCCATATACATGTGTAATATATCTGCCTAAAGAAGACAATGCAGAAGACTGAAGTGCTGGTATACAAACACATTATTTAAGAAAGGTAAGCAATTTCTTTCTTAAATAATGTCATTACATAATAGCAATAATCCAGTCCTGCGTGTGGACATATCAGGATTTACCCATGGTTGGCTTTGTTTAATCACTCAGGTTTCACTTTCATGATCAAACCACACCAACCATGGGTAAATCCTGATATAGTCATACCCAAATGTGGATTACTGTTTAAATATTACACTTTTGTAAGTTATTTATAAAGACTGTTGCTGCCTTATTTTCTAATTACTTTACTGTATTTTTCGGCATTTCATCACTGTAAAGAGTATATGCTTTTCCTTGGTCTAGCTGCTGTTACTGTGCTTTGAAATTGCCTTAATGTGTGTGCTCCTTATTTCCTTATTGCTGGCTTGTCTGCCTTAGAATCATCTTGTAATTACTTGTAGCTAGTTGTTTTGTTTCGGGTACCATTTCACATTTGGCCAATTAAAGTGTGTTTTTACATTAAGAAGTCTGGGACTGTACTTCTAATGGCAGTAGAAAGGTAGTCTGGTCTGTCCAAGTTGGGAAATACACAGTGAGGCTTTAAGTGGGATAATTTCATTGGCCAGATGGTCTTTAATTTGTAGTCACTTTTCTTTGAGTCTATAAATTCTGCTGCTCGGCATGCAGTGGTGTTTAGCAGTGCCTTGTATAGACACAGACAACTTAAAATCTTACTTGTCTGAGTGCTGAGGACTACTGTAATATGATTTCAGTCATACATAGCCTAGTTGTAGTCTCTACCTTCACTGACTCAAGTTATCCTGCTGTACCCACCCCTTTGTAGTTCATCTAAAAAAAGACCTGAGACCATGGATAGGCACGTTCTCTACTTCTCTGCTGGCAGCTTGGTAGATATGGGCATCCTAAGACAATGTAGGAATTGTAGTATGTTCACTGACAACCAACTAATTCTTAGAGAAACTGATACAATATAAGAGAGATGCAATTACACAATGTCAGTGGAGGCAAGACTGTCACACAAAAGCACTCAAAATAATAATCAGGTTGTAGGTAACATAAGCATTATACCCACCACACATAGTACTGACCCAACACATATACCAACATAGGCTTAAGCACTTAAAAGCAACCCTTCAAAAATCTCAAGACAGCCACAGACAAAGTCCAATATCATATTCATACAAGCTACAGGTCACCATCTTTGACACAAGTAACACAAAACTCTTCCTTGGACTTACTGGAGACCCTCACTATTCAACCCAAAACCATATTCATGGGTGACTTCAACTACCCCACTATAAACTGGAATACTTACTCAATCCCAAACTTACAGGCCCAGAGATTAATGGACTTTGTGAAAACAAATACCTTGGCTCAGATAGCCCATAAGCCCACTATGGGTACCAACATACTCAACTTGGTACTCACAAACATCAGAGAATGACGTGCCCACCCTAGGGAAATGTCCTCTCTAATAAGGTCAGACCACAAAGGTATATTGCTCATAATAAAAAAAAATTCTGTAAGCCTGGCTAAACTCAAGCAATAGCATTAAGTAACTATTATTAGACAAACTTCCTACTACTAAGTGATAACCTGTCAAAATTTCAGGCCTCTCCCATATTCTGAGAACATACCTGCCTATACAGAATTGTTCACAGAAACCTTGAGCAATCATGTCAATAAATGCAAAGAGAAAGGTGTACCTAGCAGAAATAAGCCCAGAACTAACTTAAAAAAAAAAAAAAAAAAAAAAAACATCCCTGGTGGAATCCAAACATAAACAAGTTGTACAACAACAGAAAAAAATCATAACCAAAATTAGGAAGTGCTATGCCCAGAATGATAAAAACACTCTTCTCAATCTAAATAAACAATTAATAGGGCAAAGTAAGTATACTAGAGCCAAATATGAGGTAAAGATAGCCTCCCAAGCAAAGTCAAACACTTTCTTTAGCTACGTTCGAAACCTCAAATGCAGCACACAGCAGAGTGAAGAATTGATTGTAAATGGAGCTACCTACAAACAGCCAGAAGAAATAGCATATCTGCTGGCTTAAAAAAATCAGAGCTCCAATTTTACCCCCCCCCAGCCACCCCCAGGAAATGACATCAAACAATCCCCCCCAAATACCACTAGGGAGTAGGTCCTAGATGTCCTCTATAAGGCCAAAAACACTGCATCTGTCGGCCCTGATAAGATCCAAGCATGCCTCCTAAACAGCCCGAAACATGACATTTCAGGACCACTGCAGCCACTCTTTAACCATAGCCTCCAGATAGGCTTTGTGCCATGTGAATGGAGAACTGCAGTGGTCATCCCTCTACACAAGGGTGGGGCATCAACAGACACTGGGAACTACACACCCATAAGTCTGTTTACTTTCACATGAAAGGCCATGGAAAGAATTATTATGGAAATGATTAATAAAGACATAGAACATTTTCAAACACTGGATCCAACCAGTATGCTTTCATCAAGGGCAGAGCATGCCTACTTAACCTGATGGACTTCTTTGAGAAGGTCACCAAACCAATGAATGAGGGCAAATTGATGCATATTGCCCAATGTGATCTGGCTAAGGCATTTGATACAATGCCCACTTTGGCATTGTAAACAAACTCATGGTTCTAGGCATTAACCCCTGTTTTACATGCTGGATAGCCTGCTGTCACTCAGACAGGACTCATACAGTTAGGACTGGGGAGACCTCCTCCACAAAGAGGTTGACCAATAGTGGAGTCCCTCAGGGCTCTGTACTGGGTCTGCTCCTTTTTGACATCTTCTTCTTGGAAGTTAAGGCTAATGTCAGTGGCCTCAGGCTGACCAAGTTTGCAGATGACTGCAAACTGGGAACAGTCAACAAATACCCCCAAGACACTAACATCCTACAAGAAGGAATAAAACAGTGAAATGACTGCTACCAAAGCCTTGGCTTAAAACTCAGTGGTAAGAAATGTATAGTAGTACCCTTTGGGAAGTCTGTCACCTTAGGAATTTACCTTATCGGCAGGATATCTTAGTAGAACCAGTAGTCAGGGATTTGGGTATGCATGTAGATAGTAACCTGACTTTCATCCAACATGTGTCTAAGGTAGCAAGGAAATTATTCTATGTTGCTCAACTTATAAGCAAGGGCATGGCATATAGGTCCAAGGAAGTCATTGTTCAATATTTTCAACCCTCATTAGGCCCATCATTTAGTACAGTGCATCCTTCAGTATGTACCTGACCAAGCACACGCAACAAATGGAATGTCCAAAAAGCTATTCACAAAAAGAATAAGGGGTATAAATAGCATGTCCAACAAAGATTCCCTCAAAGCCATACCTCTATACTCTTGTTTCCTACAGACTGTTGAGAGGCGAGCTAGGCTTGGGACACAAGGTAGCTCTGGATCCCTCTCCGATGGGCATTTGCCTATCTGCAAAATGAATAGTATCAAAATTACTTGATCTAGGGATTTAAACTTTGCTTGTAACATAAATAGAACACATTGGAGGGACAGATATGTGTCCCAGAGAGTGTCTCCCTTCTCTGGAACATGCCTCCTATCTATGTGAAGCAGAGCTCTTCCCTAACACTATTCAAGAGAAACCTGAACCAGAGGATGAGAAGTGGGAAATACACCCCCTGGTCTAGCACTTATGTCTCTAATGGATAGAGGCAGCCTGTAAATCTTGCCTAGCTTACCTATACCTCTTAAAATAACTTATAAGGCACATAAACTTGTGGGACACCAGTGGGATACTCAGCTATGCTTATAAAGGCCCTAGTGGTTGCTAACCTGGTATACACCTATGAACCCTGCAATATTCAGAGTATTAACCCATTTTTTCCATCTTACTTTTAAAAATCTGTAACATTTGGGACTAACCTACCAATCACTTGAGAGTCTAGGAACTGCTTCTCAATAATCAGTTTGGGATTAGTGTTTCTGTTTTGATTCTGGTGAAAGGAAAAGTAGGAGGATATTACTCCCTAGCCTTCCTAGAGATTACCAGTCTCTGGAAAGCCTGAAAATTGTTTCTTGAGAGTCAGCCTGGGAGTAATGATACTTCTTTGCTCCTTGTGAGAGAAGGAGCAAAGAGGCATCAATTCCTGCTGGTTTCTGATTGGACAGTGTGTATAGAACTTCGCTGATTGGTCCGTTTTCAGTTTTCGTGAGACCATTTTAAAGGACCTTCTCCAGCTTGCTTATCTGTTGTGCCCAGTTGCTGCAGGTTCTAAGTTAACTACTAATAGAAGACCATACAAGTTGTGCTGAACCCTGCAACATCTGGGTTAAAACTACTTCTCAGGAAGCAGCTTGGGATTAATGCTATATTTTTGTTTCTGGTGAGAGAAAAAGCGAAGGATCATTGTTTATTGGTTCCTAGCTGTGTACAGCTGCGCTGTTACCAGTGCTGTTGCCAGTACCATACAGACTTCAGGTAATTAAATATAAATCTCATAGACATATTATCCCTCTGACCTAGGAATCTCATGTGATGGCCATCCACATGGGAGGACAGACGACCACTGAGTGGCTCCATAGGGGAGAAGTCAGGTAACTCTTCAGGGACTTGACTGCTGGAGGTTGGGAAAGGGACAGCAACAGCCCTACTTCTGTGGGCATCCACAACTTCTGGGTCTGTATCTGTTAAAGTGGCCAGCTCTGCCTTGGCTGCCCCTGTCATAAGGTGGATCAAAGGGAAGATGCTTAGATTTTTGGAAGTTTAGAGATTTGGGACTATTTTGGTTCTGACTATTAGGTGTTTGGGGATACTCAAATCTCACACCAATAGCAGATGTCTTCCTAGCCTACTCACATCTCTGCTTGCATTCTTTAACAGCTGGATCGAATAACGATGATGCATTAAATGGGGCATATTAAAGGACACATTGAAACTGCCTACAAAATCTCATAAATGGAGCCAGGCAAGGGAGCCTTATACAGGTGCCTGTCTCCACTGCCTGGGTTGCTCCATTGGCTATATTAAGCATGAGCTGTATGAAGAGATGTGTAACACTGTACATCATATCCAAAGTGGTTTCCAACTGCTCCCTCGGATTCAGTGTAGAGGGCTTCTTCAGAATCTCTAATCCTTGTTTGGCTAGGTACCTCTGAAGTCTATTCATTTTGGTGTTCTAGTTTAGACCCCTAACAACAAACGTAAAAGACACATACATCCACACATACACCCACTTACTTAGTCAGTTCATTGTCACTCTCTGTTGGTGGGTGAAGAGCTGCTGTATCTTCAGTTAATTCCTTTTTAGTCATGGCTGACACAATAATGGAATCCACCAGGAAGCTCTTCATCTAGTATTGTCCGTCCTTGGGAACTTCAAAATTTTGTTGAGCTTCCTGTGTATAGCTTCACATGAGTTGGGCTTCTGCCATGGCCTCTGGACCGCCAGATCCATTAGAAGATTCACCATGGGGAGCAACCAAGATTTACAGAGTGTCGAACCATAAGCCTCAAATAAGACCTCCTTATCCAGGGGGATGTGGGCCAGTTACCTCCCTAGCACATGATCTGCAAGACTTCACCAAAGGTAACATCCTCAGGGGAGATTAAGAGGAAGCCCTCTATAACACCCAAATCCATATTCAAAGTTAGGGGACTCTGATGCAGCGTCCAAATGCTTCCTTTTGCACATCATCAAATGGTGTGTTGTCTGTCCTCAAAGGACTGTGCTAGTGCCTGGGCTAACCACTTGAGGTCTAGGACTCAACTCTATCCTGCGGATGTATGAATGTGCTGATGAGCAACAGCAGCAGTCTTTAGGGGTGGAGCTGTGACCTGTGGAACCTGATAATCAATTCTTGATGGAGACAAAATCATCCTTACTATAACCTCAAAAGCTAGATCTGAGTAAATCCCCCTTCCAGTCCAGATACCATCCTTGCTGAATAAGGAATGGTTGCAGCCAAAGAGAAGAGCCTTCAAGGAGGGGACCAACCTAAACACCTCGAAAGCACATGACCCTGACCCAGAGAACAGAGCCACCATGGTCTCTGAGGGTGGTTTAGAATATTCAGCATTGAGTACAGATGACTGAGTCACACTTGGCTCTAAGTGCCTGGGAGTCAAGTGGAGCAGATCCAAGCATTATGATGCCAAGATAGGAGCACCAGTCAGCACCAAAGACTCAGACTCCGACCTATGTAACAGCTGCAGACTCACTGCTTCCAAAAGGTGTGACAGAGAAGGAATGAAAATAGGTGAATCAGGATAAGTACTCTCCGCCCTCTGTACCAAGGGGGGAGGTAGGACCCCCATCTCTATTTGCATCATAAAGACTGCCATCATCATAGTCATCTAATCAAGTTTTACATCTGAAGCACTTCTGACTGATCTGAATGATCTGACTGAGTGAACTGAAGGAGGATTTCATGGAACCTAGGATATTCCTTCTCCAATGATGATCTGCTTAAATGCCTGGCTGGTGACCTATCCAAAAGTAGAATAGGCTCCAAGGGGATCAAAGCCAAAGGAGGTAGCTTCTGTTCCAAGCTCATGGGGAGGCATGCTTTGATACCTTCGGAGCTGAAGATGAAGCATCAATGTCAGTCTTTCTCTTTTTACTCGTCTTTATTGGGACCTAGATGCTACTGTTTATGCCTCCATCGGAATCGGGAGGGAGAAGACCCTAGATCACAAGTTTATTTTGTCTGTTAGAAAGGGCTCTCTGCCCAAAAGATTTGCACTCAGTACATTCTACATCCAAATGTTTAACCCCCAGACAGAAGACCTTGCCCATCCTGAGGGCAGATCTTCTGTCCACATTTCAAACATTTTTTTTAAAACTATTTCCCCCTTTTTCTATATCTTTCATCTTGAAAGAGAGAACCAATTCTATCTTTAAAGGAGGAATGGTAGATTAAGGACATTTTTTAAAATATGGCTACATAGATATAAACAAGAAGTATCAGGGGTCCAGGGAAGTAAATAGTGTGGGAAGAAATAGCCAGGGAATTGTTATGGCTAGGCTTGTATAGGCCCTAGGGCTGATAGCCTAGTACCAACCTATGAACCTATCACACACACACACAAAGACTCCATAAATTTAATCAGGGGAGCTGAGGAAGAAAAAGGAGAAAGCCTCAGCAGGAACTGTCAGTGAGACTAAAATAGTTTTAAAAAATCCTGATCACATTTAAAGAAAAACAAGAAGCATCACACTGGTGCAAAACCAAGTAAATAAACATCAAATGTCAAATTACAAATATCAGTGATTAGAATGGAGCACTTAGTTGCACATCTGGAGAGCATGTTCAAGCATTATGGTGGCAAATGGGATCTGATGGAAGTTAGTTTAGACAGGATGAGTGCACTATGGCAGGTAAAGTTTGAGGAGCTCAAGGCTGAAGTACTAGCTTTGCAGGCTCTGATTTGACAAGTGGCCTTTAGACCCATCAGTCAGACTAGACAGAATCAAAAGGATCCATGGATTTACACTTTCCAATCATCTCTGTAGTCAGCTTGGTTGAAATAGGCATTCTGATACAATGTAACAATTGTCTCATGTTTACTGACAAGCAACTAAAACTTAAACGAACTATCACAGTGTGTGAGAAATGTAATTATATAACGTTATTGGAGGCAAGGTTCTTGCATAAAGCCACAACAAATAACGTGCAGGTTGGCAGCGCCACACAACACCACAATAAACCAATCACAAGTAGTTCAGACCAAGCAGATAGACCTACATATGCTGAGGCTCTTAAAATTAACCTACCTAAATCACAAAGGCCTCCTAATTGTAACCTAAGAAGCAAGTACCCTCAGCAACCTCATAAACAAACACAGACATTTAAGAGTTACACTGAAGCAATTGAAAAGCTCATATGGCAAAAATCCACACAATTCAATATCATAACCACAGGTGATTCCATAGTATGACACACTGATGCACAACTCACCTGGATGAGCAAGAAGAGTGTAGTAGTCAGCTACCTGTCAGGTGCCAAGATTCAACATATCATGCATGCAATCAAGTCCTTGCACAAGTACATATATAACACAGTCATAGTGCATGTGGGTGTAATGACTTGAGATATTCCTTCTTGGACTATATGGTGTGAGACACAAACATGCTCTAGGAATATGCATCTGAGGCAACTAAGAAATCAGCCTTGAGCAGCATTCTACCAGCACAAAGAATGATGTAACAATACAAACAAAAGATTATTGATTTCAATAACTGGCTTAATCTTTGGTGTCCTTCTCAGGGGGTACAGAATGTATCAGCTTGAAAAGAGATAATAGACAGTTGTAACTGTTTTGCCAGGGATGACCTGCACCTATACCCCAAGGTTTTTGTATATTGGTTAAAAACTTACACCCCCCACCCCCCGGCAGTGCCTTTTTTAAGTAATGTCAGTCTTCCAAAACCTTCAACAGAACAAAAAAAGAGTTTAAATAACTTAAAAGATATTGCTGCTTAACAATAGGAGCCTTACCAAAAAAAAACTTCTCTACTGCCTACATGCATTCCTTATCCTGGAAAATGGTCCAGGGGTCCAGGGAAGTAAATAGTGTGGGAAGAAATAGCCAGGGAATTGTTATGGCTAGGCTTGTATAGGCCCTAGGGCTGATAGCCTAGTACCAACCTATGAACCTATGATACATACATAGTCCTAAACCTGACTACTGCCGACATGCACTCCTTATCCTGGAAAATGATACATGCATAGTCCCAGAGACCCGGTTTAAGATCAGTGAGACCACTCTATCAGTGCAGGGTTTAAAAATCCTACCATAAGTTGAGGACTACTGCATTATATAAAAGCATGAAAGGAAGTGGTGAATTCATTCTTAGGATCACAGGATCATAGGAGATTACTAGGCTAATGGAGAAAAAGAAAATCTCCCCCAGACTCATTAGAAGATAACCACTGGAAGTCCTCCACATCCAACTTACTATTAATAAAACCCCTTACCACATCACAGCTAACTACAGGACCCCCTCTATGAACCCCTCAGCCTATGCCTCCTACAGAACCTGTATCAAGTCCCTTATGCATTAAGCCAAACACCATTCTCCTAGAGGAAATTTCAACTATCCTTACATTAACTGGGAAACATATATGCCCTCAAACATATACACTCAGAAATTTCTGGACTTCATCAATAGAAGCTCTCAGAATCAGTTACTGTGCTCCCCAACCAGGGGCAGTAAAATAGACTTGGTCCTTACCAATATATGGCAGTTTTGATCCCCACCAATTTTTACTTGATGCCTGGTCAAACTGGACCACAAATCAGTCACATTTACTTAAGATTAAGCTGGAAGTATCTGTCATTGCCCAAATACTCAGAGATTTTTGCCTAGTCTAATCAGCTAAACCTGAGTGATGACCTGGCTAAATCAAAATGTCCCTTCCATCTTGATGACCTCACTGCTTATGCAGAATCTTTTACCACCAAATTCTACACACACGTAAATAGCTTCATAAATGCATCTGTTCCTCTCAGTAGTAAATACAATGCAAAAAATAAAACTAACTTTACTGTGGAAACCTAATACCATATGGTGGAAATATAATATAAACAGACTTTATTATAAAAGAAAAAAGTAATTGAACACAAAAATAAATTTTACTCTCAAAATACAAATAATGTTCTTGTTAGACTTAAAGAACTCTGGACTTGATTAAATCAATTAAAGCAAGATATGAGGTTAAACAGCCACCCAGGTGATGGATAATCACAAAGCCTTCTATAACTATGCTATAAATATCAGAACTAATAGTAAAGGATACCACATACTCAGACCTAAATGAATTAACCAACAAACAAGTACACACATTTATCTCAAACTTCACTCCCTCCTACTATTGGACTTTTTCAAAATTTGTTGAATTTGTGAGGGACTTTATAAAGCATATGCCCTACATCATGTCATTAATGTTCGGAAAATTGCTTTGGGGAGGGGAAAAGAGGGGAGAAAGCTAACTGTAAGTAAAGAAAACACTTCATTTTCTTAATAGTACTGTATTTGTGGTGCATAGTTTTCTTTGCATGCTATTTTTAAGTGTGATGGGGATTGTAAACAGGTGTTGCTGTTTTTCTTTTTCTCCTATCTTCTCTCTTTTCTTCTTGTACAGTTTTGAGAAATATGGGCAATGCAATGAAAAAAGGAGCATGGTTAAAAGGGCATGACAAAGTTAAAATTAATGTGTTTTTTCATTCTTGCATGGGGAAATGACTGGCTTAAGGACCTTAGACTGATTAGTTTTAAGAGAGCGCGAGTAAATGAAAAAGAATGTTGAATATTATGAGGCTTTTTTCTAGCAAATGCATGTATACTAAGTAGCAATTCTGCAGTTGGTCTTCATGTCTCCATGGAGACATTCTGATAAAGAGAACCTGGAGGCAGTCTGGTGGAAGGGGATTGGCTGAGGGAAAAGGAAAATAAGAACAGATAACCTGGCTAAGACATAATCTTCTCTGAAAACAATCATGGGTTTTCCCAGTTGTGAAAGCTTTAAAGATAACACAAAGCCAATTAGATTTGAAGTAACATTTTCTCCGTTTTTTTTTAAATGCAATGGGAATACTATTATAAACAGGTGCTTTTTTTTTCTTTTTCTCCCTTCCTCTCTCTTTTTCTTTGTTCAGTTTTTTTTAAGAATTGTAGGCATTGCAATGAAAAGACAAAGAGAGGGGGAGAGAGGAAGGGTCTGGTTAAGAGATTATGACAAAAGAAAAATCAGTATGCTTTTTCCTATGCTTGCATAGGGAAATGACTGGGTTGAGACCCTAGGTGTTATCCAGTAATAAGGTTATTACAAAACATGTAAAGGAAAAAGAATATTGAATATTATAAGGGTTTATTATGGTAAACAAGGTACCCTTAGCAGTTTTGTGTCTGGTCTGAATGTCACTAGAAGACAATTTGATAAAGAGAAATGGCTTGGAGAAAGTGTTTTCTGAAAGCATTCAAGTGTTTTCTCAGCTGGGAGAGCTATAAAGATAGACAACATCAAATAGCACAGGCTGTACCATGAGTCTTAGCATGACTAACCTTTCTTTTTGGTTAATTCTAAAACAAAAAAGTTAAGCAAGATGTGTCATAGGCACAAATGGATATGACAACAAACAACTGTATAAAAGACCAACCTGCCAAACAGTATATGCATGTAACATAAAAGCTGGAACTAGACATTTAACAAAATAGCAGTTATACATAAAAGGTGGTATTAATAACTACATAAGAAAATTATGCTTTCTGTTATGTCTTTCAATCTGAATGGTCTTACAGATAAACATAAAAAAGAAAGAGTAGTGAACTATATTTAATGATATAGAGTGCAAATAGCTATGCTACAGGAAACACACCTGGAAAGAACTGAATATGTGAATTTGATAAAGAAAGGTTTTCAGGATGGTTACTAACTGCAAGAGGAGCTCCAATAGTGATAGAAGAAAAAATAAAGATAATAATGGAAAATGCATAGTACCAAGGGTCTGCTGGCAAGGGAGAATGATTACACTTGCATGCATTTACATTCCACCTAAAACTGCTATAATGGAGTTTAAGAAAATTCTGGGAGAAATAATTGGCTTTCAGAACGGAATATTACTTATAGGTGGAGACTGGAATTTTGTTTGCAACAGTGAAGATGTGTCTGGGGGGACCTAGAAGGAAAATATAATAAAGGAGGGTAGATTTTTGAAGACATTTATGAAAATATTTGGCATGGAAGACGTGAATTCAGTACTACGAGTTCAGAGTGAATTCACATATTATTCACTGAGATACAAAAACTAGGCTAGGCTAGATAGATTTTATATCTCACAGGAACATGTGCATTAATTGAAGGTCTTGAAACACACCCAATAACTATTTCAGATCATGCGTCAATAATAACTAAAATAAAAATGCAAGTAATGAAATAAAAATGAGGCATTGGCACTTTCCCACCTATAGATTGAAAACAAAGGAATTTAAGGAATGGGTTTTGGGATTAATTCAGGAGCTACTAGAGAAGATAAAATTTTCTTCTTAAAATATAGCTAGGAAGTGGGATAAAATTAAAGTGGAGTTTAAAACTAGGGTGGAAATAAAGGAAAAAGAGATATGGTTAAGAAGTAACAAGAATAATTTCGAGAGACTGATAAATGTTAAAGTATTGCAAAATAGGGGGAATCTCTCAGAACAAGAAAAGGAGCTACTGCAGAATGCTAAACAGAAAATAAGGGATTACCTAGATAATATGCATGAGTTTAGAAAAAGTGCTGTTAAGCAAATGTTTTCTGACAATAATTCTAGAGCACAAAAACTTTTAGCACAACGACTCAGGCAACAGAAGGTGGAAAGGGTTGTCACCAAGCTTAGGGAGCCTATATCAAGGAAGATAACAACAGATCCTGTAGAATTATTAGAAATATTTCAGAAATTTTTTGAAAGTTTGTATAAAGCAGAGAATTATGGAAATCAAGAAAAGGTACATGTTTATGGAAAAATTAAATATGCCAAAGTTAGAGGTAGATGAGGCTCAATTACTAACAGGATAGGAACAGATGAGATAAAAATGGCTACACATATATATATATATATATATATATATACATATATAAAAACTAATCTACCGGAAAGTCCCCAGGAATAGATGGTATTCCAGTGGAAGTTAGGAGGGAAAAACTGGTAAAGATATTTAAAGTGTTTAACAGTATTTTAAGAGCAGGAGAAGTACCAGCATCCTGGAAAAAGGCGGTGGTAAATAAGACCTAAAGTGGGTAAAATTCCATCGAATCCAGCTTCATACAGGCCCATTTCAATACTAAACCATGATTACAAAGTATTTATGTCTATAATGGCAAAAAGAATGGCAAAAGTGATACCAAAACTGATAGATACGGATCGTGTTTTGTGGAGGGGAAGCAAACATTTGACAATACTAACAGTATTTCCAATATTATATAGAGGGAAGAAGAATGTAAGAAAATACCACTTTTATTGGTGGGTATTGATGCAGAGAGAGCATTTGACACAGTAGACTTGGACTTCATGTGCAGGGCAATGGAAGTATTTGCTTTCCCTGATACAATTATAAGGCTGATTAGGAGTATATATGATGGATCAGAGGTGAAAATTTAAAGGAGTGGGTTCTTCTCTGATAACTTCTGCTTGAGTAGAGGAACCAGGCAGGGTTGTCCAGTTTCCCCTTTGCTGTTTGCATTATATTTGCAACCATTGGCAGAGAAAGTAAGGGACTCAGAAATTCAAGGATATAATTGGTATAGTAGTCAGGAAAAGCTGGCTCTATTTGCAGATGATATTATTTTATACATGACAAAACCAGAAAGGGATATTACAATGTTGTGGAATATTTTAAGACAGTTTCAGATCTTCTCGGGATATAAAATTAATGAAGCTAAAAGAAAGGCAATAGCAGTAAATTATGTACCCACACACAAACTGGTTCAACAATATCCATATTTATGGGAACATGATAAAATTAAGTATTTAGGAGTATGGATTAGAAATTACTCTGTTGTGGCAGCTAGGGATATGTGGGAAGAGCCTTAACAGAATATATATAAAAACTAAGAAACTGGAAGCTTTGTTATATGGACATGGACACTAAGTTACAAGCAATTAAAATGTTTTTAGTTTTATATGCAGGTCAAGCATATTTTTATCAACCAGAGGAGAAGATGTGGATAGCAATTAAAGGGTTGAAGGATATTATCTGGGAAGGGAAGACAGCAAGGGTCAAGTTGGATAAGCGGTTTCTTCCAACAGAGCAAGGCGGACTAGGATTACCCAATTTGAGAGGTATTTTAGAGCAACACAGTTAAGGTTCTTACACACAGTACAAGCAGAAGACTATAATTCAAAGTGGAAAGGAATGATGATGATACAGGGAGGAAGCTCAAGAAATAAGGAGAGATTGGGATTTTGGATGCAAACTCTTAAGGAGGACAACAAAAAAATCATACAGAGTATTATATTCATAAAATGGTAGGGAGTATCCTAAGAACTAAACCAGCACAAAAATGGAAAAAAAGAGATTCTGCCAACTGGGATAACTGTGGTTAGGGATACAGATAATAGGCAAGAGGGGGCTGGAATTTATTGGAGAAAACTGTCAAAGGGACCAAGGTATTGAGAGCAAATAACTAGAAAGGGAAAGGCAACAGAATGGGAAGAGGCCAATCATTTACTTGGACTGCAGGTTAGAGATTGCCTTCCCTATCAAGGGTTAATATCAGAGCATAGGCAAAGACAAAGAAATAGGGAGGTCCTAATGAAAGACCAGCACTGGTAGAGTTTTAATCGAATCTAGCTCAGAAGCTGCCATTAAAAAAGGAATAATTAATAAAGCATATAAAATATTGCATGCTAATTATAAGACTCAATCAGAAGAGCTTAGAAAGGATTGGGAAGGAGATTGGATAAGCAATTCACAAAGAGGCAACTGGGGGGATATATGTATATCTCCCAAATATGCAATAAAGTCTAGAAGATTTAGGATCTTTGCCTGGACGTGTTAACATAGATATTTTATACCACAAGTAGACTCCAAAGAATTTTTTCTCAGGTGGATAGCAAATGTTGGAGATATGACAGGCAAGAAAGAGGTGGCTGGGAGCATATTTTTGGGAGTGTAACAAGCTGACAGACTTGAGTGATTCACTGTAGACTGCTCTGTCGGAGATGCTGGGTAAACAGACTGGATTGACTGGGGAGATGATTTTTTTGAGCTATGATACATAATCGGAATTGCCTAGATATAGTAAAGCCTTGTCAAGTCTAACTATCATGGCTGCCAAAAAAAGCAATTACTAGAAAATGGAAATCAATGTCTAGACCAACTTTACAAGAAGTAATAAATATAGTAACAGAGATAAAAAAAACTGGAATTGTGATCTTTAGAAAAGGGAAGGTGCAAACTACAGAGGAAAAATGGGAATTGTAGGAACAATATAAGCAGAGAAGGAACAAGGTTTAAGAGGCAGGATTTGAATGAGCCATATAATGCTTAACTGACAATGACTGGCTAGATTATAAGTGATGTATAATATGTTTGCAACTACAGTTGTTTCAATGGTGTCTGTGATGCATAATGTTTGCAACTAAAGTGGTGTCATTTTGTTTTTCATTTATATAAATATAATATTGCCTATGTCACAAGTGATAATTTAATAAAGATGTTTATTAAAAAAAATGTCACCCCTCATACTTAAAGAGATCACATACCTACATCTATAGCCCCCTCAGACCTCTCAAAAACAAGTCCTTCAAGGCACTATCCAAGGTCGATAACATTACTTCTGTGGGGCCGGATAACATTCTGAGCTGCCTACTTGTCAGGCTGAACCATGACCTGTCAGACTTCCTATACAGAGGATTCAATATAAACCACCAAACGGCTTCATTCCAGATGAATGGAGGATGGCAACACTCATCTCCTTGCACAAAGATGTGGTGTCAGTGGCTCTGGATAATTATAGAACTATTAGCCTGACCATCCTCATCTTTAAGGTTATGGAAAGGATAATTAAGGAATAAATAAGTAAGGATGTAGGTAACCTACACCAACTCTTGTCCAAAGCCAGATGGGATTTGTCAGTGGCAGATCCTGTCTGCTTAATCCGATCAACTTCTTTGAGAAGGCTAATGAAGCAATGGATGATGGCAAATCAGTACACATTAGTTACTTAGACCATGCAAAGGAATTCAACACCATCCCCCACTCATGTGTCATACATAATCTCTTCCAGCTAAATGTAAATCCATATGCGACTCACTGGTTAGCAAACTTGTTCACTAACACAACAGAAGAAATTGGGGCGGGGACCTCTACCTCCACCAAAAGACCTGTCATTAGCTGTGTACCCCAGGGTTCAGTCTTTGTCCCACTCATCTTTTCCATTTACTTCTCAGAGGTCAAAGCAAATGTTATGGGTTTATGTCTGACCAAGTTTTCAGATGACTGTAAACTCGGTTCCATCATAAACTCCCCAGAGGATTCTAAAATCCTCCAAGAGTGCCTCTCCCAGACTAATAGCTGCTGTCAAAACCATGGACTAAATCCAAATGTCAAGAAATTTATAATCATACTCTGCAGCAAACATGACTTCCCTTGTATCTACCAAGCTGAAAACTGACCCCTTAAAGTTGATCCTGTAGTCAGGGATCTGGGAACCCATGTTAATCACCACATTTCCACTATCATAAGGAAGTCCTTTTTCATTGCACAGCTTATATCTAAAGGTATGGTGTCCAGGTCCAGGGATGTAATAATTCCACTGTACTTGGTTCTCATCAGGCCAATCACTGAATATAATTCCCATCCAGTATGTACCTACCCAAACACTTTGCACAACTGGAGTGGCCACAACACTTTCTCATTAAAAAAGGGCCTAAATCAAAAAAACTATGCAGACCATCTCAAAGCTTTGTTCCACTATTCAGTATCATACAGGATACTAAGAGGCAACCTTTGCCTCATGTATAGAGCCTCAACAGACCCCATACTGTCAGACCTTTTACACATCAGCAAAAACAATGACAGGGTGAACATCTGCTCAAGAGATCTCAATCTCTTTTGCAATATACATAAAACATGTTGGAGGGTTACATATGTTTTGCAGAGAATACCTCTTTTATGAAGATGACTTCACTACACATAAAGTATACTTCTATTACTCTACTCCAACATCACCACCCACCACTATTTTTCCTACTGACAGACCTAAACAGGGGTATTGTTCAAGAATAATGTTAAATCACCCTCAGCAAATAACAATATGGATGAGAAGACATGGTAAAAGGGGAAGAATACCCTTGTAGCTCTGGTACGTAATAAAACATGGCAAAAAAAGGAACTAGAGTCAGAAAGGGAGCAGAAGCATGCAGTGAGAAAAGGACCAAAGAACAAGCTATATACATCACTCAGAGCTCAGTTGAAAGTCTGGGGAGAGAAGAAGTCCTTAAAAGAAAGGAAACAAAAAGGGAAATAATTTGTGTTAAGCTAGGCCATAATGACACTACAGAAGACAGGGACAGTATTGCTTTTCAAACCTCAGAGGGACAATGCATTACCATCATGCGGAAGAGACAGATCATTATGATAGATACTGGGGGTTAATTTCCATTCTTGGGAGAAGAACGGGATACTGAGATCCACTAGCTTATTCTTAATTAGAAAGAAAAATGCGTCTTCTACCTTTTGAGAGGGCACTAGAGAAGAAAATCCCAAGCTATTTGGCCTGTGACTAAGCATACTGATCTTTAAGAAAGAATGAAACTCTAAGCATAGCTTGGGAAAACATATCCAGAGAGGTAAGGATATAAGCCACCACATCCCCCACCTCTACTTAACTCCTATTTTAAGCTTTAAAATTATTTAGTGTACAGTACAACCAAGGAAAGGGAAGAAACAGTATGCCAACTGCAAGGAATGTTAAGAAACAGTATGCCAACTGCTAAGTACATAAGACATTTAAAGAGGTAGAAATATGACTGGCACACATCCACATTTTGGGAAGTTATTAGGGTATGGACAGAATTAATGCACAAATTCTAACCAGGCTCTAGTGGCTGGTGATAATGTAAGAAATAAAATACACTTACACAAGATGCCTTGATTGTCAACGGATGGCCCCAGAAGCTTGTTGATACCTATCGCCACTGAGTGTAGTCAGTGTAGTTATTTTGACTGAATCACACTTCCCTGAATTAAAACTGACTGAACAAATGACTGAAAACACATTTTGACTGAAAACTCAATTTACAGAATCACATTTGAACTTGTATACTAAAAACTTATTATACTAAACATATCTTAAATACTTGCTTTTTGCAGTGGAACAAGCCTCACCCACTGCACCCCTTTACCTAAATACGCTAACTCCACAGTTGCACATCAGTGAAATAAAGGAAAAAAACAAGTACAGTGAATCACAGCTCAAGCACAAACACATTTCATAAAAAACTTAATTAGAGCAAAGACAAACACTGCTTATTAATTTTACAAATTTTTAGTCAATCAGCATTGTCGCCTCACAGCAAGAGGTTCTTCCATTTGATTCTCGGCTGGAGCGCCTTCTGTGTGGAGTCTGCATGTCCTCCCTGCGGTCGAGTGATGATTAAAGACATGCAGGTAGGTGCGTCCATGAATGGATGTGCCTTTTTTGAAGGTTGGGCGTCAGGCTGGCAACTCGGCACCATAAAAATCTACTGCCAATCATTAGCGGACCGGAGTTCCGCTGTGGCAACCCCTAACCTGGAAAAGCCGAAAGACATTACTAGTCAATCATGATACAGTCAAATTACTTTTTAGTCAAATGTTTTCATTCTTGTGATTCAGAGAACTGTGGGTATTCATTTTGTACTGGCATATATGGTGTCACTGGTTAATAAACTGTACATCAGTGATGCTAATGTGCTCTGCATTATGATCTAATATATTGTATCTCTACTGTTTTAGCTTGTTTGTGCAATAAATAAATTAATAAATAAATACAAAATATTTGTGGTTAATACAACACAAATAATTTGTTATAATCTACTGTTCTAGCAAAATATACAATTAAACACATTTTAGAATAGCAAACCAGACTGTTGTCTATATTTCTCTTCCAGAGTAAGCAACCAAAGCTTGAACACAGTGAGATATGGATGTTTTTTGCAATGCTATTATTGACTGAAGGTCATAAAACTTTCTGGCTCAGCAACAGATAACGTTAATCATTTTTGGATGTTTCAACAAATACTTCATAAAGGAAGTTTTTCTGTTCTTCAATCACACATTTATATGTGAAACAGCATCCCCCATCACTCAGACTTTACTAAAATAACTCCTATCTGACCTAGCAAAAAAAAAAACTTGAGAACCTGCGGTTTTATCCCGATAAAACGTCTACTGTGTAGACAAAATTGCCTAATATTTTGGCAGTGTACATTCACAAGCACATATCTGTGATACAATATTTATTTACACTTTTTGTTATGAAATTTTATTCTCACTGAAGCAACACTGATCAATTTAGATGAATTTTTTTTTTATTTGATTCTCATCGGCCCTTAACTGTTATAGTGAATTGCAATTCTGCTAATCCTTTTAGTCTTTGCTATAGTTGTTCTAGTTTAAGCACTGGGAGCTTTTCTGGCTGTCTCTCATACCTCTCAACTGTATAGATTTTCACAGAATGTCTAGATTTTTGCCTCATATTTGTAGTCCACTTTTCATAAAAATGTGGTTTTCTGGCAAATTAGTGAAATCATTATAGATTAAAGTTAGAAAATAATGACAGACATTTGAGATTCAAACTTTATACCCTTCAAAAAATTCATGCTAATGCAAAATCGGTTATTCTATCAACTTTCTAAGTTTGTAAGAGCAATATTTAAAAATTGTCCCTTTTTTGGGCCTTTGTTCCCTTTTTATTTATGTCTTTGTCCAGATTTCTTGCTTTAAGAGGTTGTGAGGTATGCTTAATAACTGTCTGACTTTAGCAGCTGTAGAATCTACTGTCTCCCAATGTTTAAGACAGTGTAAATTCTGGCCCACACTTGAAACAAGGGGTGTGAAAATGCAAAAAAATCTGTGGATTTACATTTTATTTATGTACAATGGCAGCTGTGAACAAAGTTACATTTCCAGTAAAGTCATTCTGTTTCTTTTTCCTTTTTCCACAGGTGAATGTGCTTTTTCAGGATTATATAGGACAACCCCTGGATCTTGCAGGCATGTTGCAGAGAAAAGGTCACTGAAATAGTTTTGTGGCTAGGAATGAAGACGCATTGTTTCAATGGCTCTGAAATTTGTTGTCATTAGCCAAACAATGCTGCCTCACAGCTGTCTGACCAGAATGGTTTTAGGAACACAATAAATATGTAAGAGTTGTAAATACTTAGCTCATATGGAGCTGTCCCACTCTCAGCCAGCTACATGCAGTGGAGCTCAACACTGTCTTAAGCCCTCCTGCATGTGTGCAGCATCCACAGACTACAAACTCTTAAGATGCCTTATGATGATGCTGTTAAACATCTTAACCTAAACGTCCTAGGGTTCCAAAGACAGAGCATCAGTATAAACCCTCAGTTTTACCTCCTGCATGCAAGCTCAGCACCATCACCTTGAAGTCAACTTACTGCTCACTCACAGACTATAAGAAATATAAATACTAACAGAGACCGTACACTAACCATGTAGAAACCCTTAATGCAGCATGACCAAGACGGTTCATCTGGTAATGTCCTGATTCCAGATGACTCCACAGTTAGACATGCAGATAATCCACTCACTCACAAGCTATAAAGAAGTAAGCTAAGGATAAAACCTGATAGTGATGAACAGACAGCTGAATTTTGAATGACTGACAAGGAAACCTTGATTCAAAGATTATGCAGGTTTTCAATGTGGCACTGGAAGAGAAGAACAAAACAGATTCTGGTTATGTACAAACAGGTGGTAGTTTTGGTGATTCCAAAAGAAGAGAAGAATTAACACTGACATCTTCATACAGGTCTATTTCCAAAAAGCAGGATTTATGCTCTTTTGGAGTGCATCATCTGCAGCAGTGGTGAAAAGCCAAGAAAAGTGCACAAATCATCTAAGAGATAAATGGTTCTGGGAGAAAGCAAAACTTTTGATAATATTATAATGATATATCCATGTTGCCTGATTTTTGTTTGGTTCAACTATGGGTTGTCAGACCAGACAGTATCCGACCTCAGCACCGACTCTGAAGCTCTTCTCTTCCAGGGCTCTGACTCCTCCCTTACCCCCAATTCCCTGAACTCTACCTCAGTACCTCAGCTCGAGTTTGCCCCCAATAAGATAGTATATCAATATCCACATAGAGACCACAGGGATTGCAGCCAGTTGTTCTGCCCTCAAAATTCTTCATACATAAAATATAAATATATATATATACATATATATATATATATATATACACATATATATATATATATATATATATATATATATATATCTAAACATATATATATATATATATATATATATATATATATATATATATATATATATATATATATATATATATATATATATATATATATATATATATATATATATATATATATATATATATATATATATATATATATATATATATATATATATATATATATATATATATATATATATATATATATATATATATATATATATATATATATATATATATATATATATATATATATATATATATATATATATATATATACATATATATATATATATATATATACATATATATATATATATATATATATATATATATAAAACACATATATACACATACATATTTATATATGTGTGTGTGTATGTGGATATATATATATATATATATATATATATATATATATATATTAAAATTAAATAACACCTGCACAATACTAAATCCAAAATACAGCATAAAATGGTAGGAATGGAAGACAAGCAGTAAGGACTGCTCAGAGACAGGGTATGCCAGAGACTCTTTAGTCACCAGGAGTCCATTTCTGTCATTTTGATAGGGTCAGGCAGAAGGAAGTTTGAACCAGACAAAAATCAGACAACATGGATCTATCATTATGATATGGTACATATGTAACTTTTGTATCCAGTGTTCTCTTTTTTCATCCAATTCAACTATGGGATAGATTCCCAAGCTGACAGGCCCAGGTGGTATCAAGGAAGGATATTCCTGAAGAATAACATGACCTAGATTTTACATCAAGCTTATAATGATATACGGAAGTGTGAACTGTTGACCAGGTAACTGCAGTACAAATGTCATCAACAAGCAGCCTACTGGCAAGGGTGTTGAGGTGGCCATTGCCCTTGTGGAATGAGCTTTAGGTTTAGGCTGTAAAAACAAACTATTTTAATTGTAAGTGAAGGAAATACAGTCTTTGCTCCAGCATTTCCTCTCTTTTGGTGCTGACAAAATTTTGACATATTTTGTTTAGGAATGAGTTCCACCATGTCAGTCTCCTTCCTTGCCTGTTGTGCCATTAGATCAACGAGTGAGTCAACAGGTGGTACCCGCCAGGATGAAATTAAGCTGGAACCAAAGGCTTCCAAGAACACAGACTAATATGAAGAAGGGTCATCAGTGGACCATCCCCTCTCCATCAATTTAAGGATATCACCAAAGGTGAAATCTTCTGAGTGGGATGTAGGGATACCTTCTCCTTCATCCAAGTCTGTGTCTTCTGTGGAAGACTATGGAGAAGAGTCTAAGTGCTTTCAGTGCATGTCCATTTCTTATAAATCAGTTCCAGTGGGGGATCTGAAGTTTCTGAATCAGACTGGGAGCTATTGTAGCACGTAGCCTGAGAAGACTGCAGAACTGACTGTCTCTGTCTGACAGGGAGACAGGAAGTAGAAGCCGACTTCTGCCGTGGTTTGGATGGAACTGAATTGGATGAATGCACCTTGTCCCTTGGCATCAAAAGGACCAGCTCAAAAGCCTTGATGGCCAAGGAATTCAACCTCTGAACTGAGGGGTCTCAACCCTAAGGCTGATTTTGGGGCCAAGCTATTGACTGCCAAAGCACCAACAGGATGAGAATGATACAAAAAATTCAGTGCCGACCCATCCTCTGAAGTCCTGGCCCCGAAGCTTCGGCTCAGTGTCTCTTCCAGATCTGAACACATCAGAGCTGAAAGAGAAATGTAATCTGTCAGAAACAAAGTAACGCTGATTGTCGGCTCCAGCAAAGGCACTCCATAACAGACTGGATCCAAGATAGTCAGGTTTGAAGAACCGACTTGAACTGGATAAGGAAGTGGAGGGATAGTTGATCAAATACTTGGCATGTTATCAGAAGAGGGTGTTAAGAGAACCCTGAGCTGGATCTGCATTCTAAGGAACTTCTCTATCATCTTGTCATTATCTTGCTTGGTCAGGCTTCTGGATGAATAAGTCAAAGAAGTCACTGAAGGTGTGGTGGCTGCCAAAAAAAGCAATTACTAGTACATGGAAATCAAAATCTAAACGAACTATATTTTTTAAACAAGAAACATCTTTATTAAATCTTCACTTATGGCATAAACAATCATACATTTATATAAATGAAAACAAACCACACTGGCACAATCCTAGTAGCAAGCATTTTACATCACAAACCTCACCATATGGCCCAACACCTTAGTCATGGGAGATTTCAACTATCCTTCCATAGACTAGAGGACACACACAAGCAGAAACATGCTTGCTCAGAGGTTCCAGGATGGACTTTGTTAACACAAATGCTCTGGAACAGATAGCCTGCAACCCCGCTAGGGGCTCTAATGTTCGGGATATAGTATTCACCAGCATCTGGGGCCACTGTACTTCTCCATGTTTGATGCCCTCCCTGGTTAGGTCAGACCAGAAATCAGTCTTATTTGAAGTAACTACTGGAAGTGACACCCTTACAGGAACAAAAATGATAAAAAACTTTACCAAAGCTAACTACAACCTGCTAAGCAATGGTATAAAAAGCTTCATACCATCCGCAGTCACAGACATCAATAATCACTATGCAGAAGTGTATGCAAGTGCCCTGTACAAACACTTAAGTGACTACATAAACTCTACTCTACCTGACCGGATGAAAACCAGGTCTTCCCACAAGAACAAGCTACCACGGTGGACTTTAAGTATAAACAGATTACATAACAACAGGAAGGAAATGTTGCCCAAAAGCAAGAGGAATATCACTCTCCAGAGGAAGAGGTCCCTCCTAAGCCTAACCAAGAAAATCAGAAATTTTGTAAAGTCTTCTAAAGCAAATTACAAAACTAAAGTGCATCCCTAGCCAAGGATAATCATAAGGCATTGTTTAACTATGTCCAAAGTCTAAAAGGAAATGTCCAGCTATGTGCCAAACTGGTTGTAGATGGGATCACTCATACCACACTGAAAGATATCTCCAACTTGCTAGCTGACAGATTCAGTGCAAATGTCACCCCCCTATTCCCACCTACCATATCCCAAAGCAAACCTGATACCAGCCGTCTGCCTAGTATCTACAGAGAACAGGTCATTTCTGCACCCGCCAAGGCCAAAAACACGGCCTCAATGGGGCCAGATAACATCCCAGGTTGCTTACTACACAATCTAAAACAAGACTTAGCGGACCCACTTGGTGTCTTTAATCATTATCTGAGAACTAGATATGTTCCTGCAGAAAAGAGAACAGCAACAGTAACCCCCCTGCACAAAGTGGGGTCATCAACTGACCCTGGGAACTACAGACCTGCAAGTCTAACTAGCCTCATCTGCAAGACCATGGAAAGAATTATCATGGACCTTATCAACAAGGACATAGGTGACCTCCAAATGCTGGCCCCAACCCAGTTTGGCTTCATTAAGGTACAGCATGCCTGTTAAACCTGGTGGACTTCTTTGAAAAAGTCACCAAAGCCATGGACAAATGTAAGACAGTGCACACTGCCTATCTCGACCTTGCCAAGGCTTTTGACACAATTCCCCACTCTAGTATTATTGAGAAACTCTCCCAGATAGAAATTAACCCTTACATTACTAGATGAGTACCCAACTGGCTCACTGGCAGAACACACTCTGTAAAATTTGGTGACTCCACCTCAAGCAGTAGATCCATCACCAGTGGAGTACCACAGGGGTCTGTGCTAGGCCCCTTACTGTTTGGCATCTATTTCACAGACGTCCAGGCCAAAGTAGATGGCCTTTGGCTCACCACGTTCACAGATGATTGCAAACTGGGAGCATTCATTGAGTTACCCAATGATGTCAAAATATTAAAAGAAGGGCTAACACAAACAAATAATTGGTGCCAAAGCCATGGTCTAAAACTAAATGCAAAAAATGCATTGTTATTCCCTTTGGCAAAATGGAATTCCCTACAAATAACAATATTGACAGCATCCCCCTGAGTTCCACCCCAGTGGTGTGAGACTTGGGAACACAGGTTGACAGCAATCTGAACTTTGACCACCAAGTTTCCACAATGGTAAGAAAAGCCTTCTATGTGGCGCACCTCATAAGCAAGGGCATAGCATTCAGGTCAAGGGATGTTACAACTCCAATGTGTTTGACCCTCATTACACCACTAAGAGAGTATAATGCAACCTTTTGCATGTAACTCAGCAGACACCTGCAGCAGCTGGAGAGACCTCAGAGGTTTCTCACTAAGAAAATACAGGGACTTCAAACCATGACTTACATGGACAGGCTGAAAGCCCTTTCACTTTACTCTGTATCTTATACGCTGCTGAGAGATGACTTGTGCCTAGCCTATAGGGCAATCTCCGACCCTGCTCTAATGGAAATGCTGCACATTCACAAGTCAAATGGTACAAAGGTCACTCGCTCTAGGGATTTCAACATAACTTGTGACATTAACAGAACATGCTGCAGAGACAGTCACTGTGGCTGCCAACGGTGGAAGAACAAACAGATGACCTTCAGCAACTTCATCTGAATGGATCCAGCAAAGAAGATATTTCTTGCAAACTTGTGTGATCCTGCCTGGTGCTTAAAAGGGCTGATGAAGAATACATCACTGAATCGACAGAGTCCATCATATGAACCACAGTAACAACGGACACCTCCCAAATGTGTTGGGGATGCATTTTTTGGGAAGGACAGTTCAAGTTACATGGTCCCCAGAAGAGGCCAATGTGAGTATCAATGTCCTGGGAATGAGAGTAGTCCTAAATAGAACAAATTGAATAAATAAAACTTGCTGGAGGGACAGGTTCATAACCCAGAGGCTCCCTTCACTCTGGAATAGAATTCCAGTTCATGTGAGGCAGAGCACCTCACTGAATCTCTTCAAGAAGAATCTCGATAGGTGGATGGGGGATCGTAGGTTTGTCCCAGGGATTACTCCCGTGTCACTATTAGACAGAGGCACAGTAAACTAAACCTTAAAAAGGGCACAGTATACTCAAATCAAGGGGTGGCGTAAGCCATACAGAATCGGGCTAGGCTTATAATTGCCCCAGGGCAGATAGCCTAGTATGAACCTATGAACCTATGAAATCTGGCTACAGGAACCACAGTAATTGTCGTTGCCATGAACCTTAAAGCTTGCAAGACATGTCATGCTGTAGGAGAAGACCTCAAGTCACTTCCATGACCTGGGAACTGAGGGTTTGGACTCTTGTTGGAGGAAGTGAAGCTATCTGATTGGCTTTGTTTAGACGAGCTGCTATGAACTCCAGATTCTGCAGAGATGTGAACTGTGACTTGATGTAGATTACTGTGATGCCTAGTCAGAGACATACATGGAGCAAGAAGTCCATTGCTTGTAAAAGAAGATGCCTGGTTGGAGCAGTCAGGAGCCAGTCATCTAGATACGGAAACATTCTGAATCCCAGCAGTCTCAGGTGAGCTGCTACAATTGCCAAGCATTTGAGGAACACCCTGGGGACTCTGGTGAGGCTGAATGGCAGTGCTCTGAACTAGTAATGACTGGCTCCCAGCTGGAAGTGCAGATATCTTCTGGAGTACCTGTTCATTTTGATGTGATAGTATGCACCCAGAAGATCTATTGAGCACATCAAATCATCCTTTTGAAGCAGGAGCAAAATGGACTGAACCATTACGATTCAGAACCTTGAATATTTTCATGTTTTGATTTAGTTTGCTGAGATCCAGGATGGGTCTCAAGTCTCCTGTCTTCTTTGGCACTAAAAATAGTCTTGAGTAGGTTCCAGATATTTTCTGGTCTGTGGGAACCTTTTGGATGACTCTTTTTTTCTTCCAGCTTTTCTACTTCCAAGGCTGCTGCCTCCCTCTGATTGCGTGGGAGAATGGGGATTCTTTTCATTTTTGTAGGGCGAATTTGAGAAAATGGTATAAAATAACCTCTGGATATGACCCTCTGCACCCAAATATCTTTTGTGATGGATGCCCAGGTTTTGTGGTGCAGAGACAAGTGCCACCTGACTGCCTCCAGAGAACAGCAGACAGGCAACCTTTCAGCAGCGCTGGTAGGGTTTGCTGAGAAGGGATCCTGGAAACCCTGGTTCTGTAAACCACCTCTGCTGCAATTCTGGTATCTTCTGTTAGAGATCTCCTCTGCATCTGGGAGAACCATCCCCTCATAAGTCTTGGAAAAGATCATGGGACTTGTGATACCATATCTTCCTGCCTCCTCGTTGATTCTGGGGAAAAAGGTCTTTGAGGAGTAGAAAAATGGATCCCAGTGGCAGACAAGGTTTTTCTGTCTTGCTCATTTTTGGAGAGTATTTCCTTCACCTTTGGGCCACAGAAAGATGATCTATTAAAAGGAGCACTGATGAATGAAGAATTGAAGGGCTCCGCAAAATCATATAGGTGCATCCAGGCATGTCTCCCAATGACTATGCCTGAACTTGCCGATAAGATACCCTATGTAGGATGGGATATCAGTCTCATGGATGCATTAGATATGGACCGAAGGGTGGCCAGTTGTTAAGAAATGTTGTTTTGGTCCTGCACAGACATGGACCGAGAAAGAGATCTGGAGAGCTCTTTTGTCAAATCTCTTTGGAACCTTATAAAGTGCACCAAATCTGTCCAAGGCCCTAGACTCCCTGTTCGGGTAGGAACAGATGAGCTATGCACTGTGAGCTCTTTCTTAGTGGCTGCTGTCACAACAGTGGCACCTACTGGGACCCCCTTGCTCCAGTATGTTCTGTCCTTCGGGGGGTGTGGCTAAAATTCTATCTGCGCACTTGGGGATAGACTCCCTAGTATCCTGATCCTTTCATGCATGGTGTGAGACAAGGACTGTCAGCTCATCAGCCCAGGTCGTCATCCAAGACGTAGTCAAGCCAGACCCAAAACCCTCCAGGATCACAGACTCCTCTTGGAAAGGGGGGGGGGGGTTGGAAGACCATCCACCTTTCTGTTTTAGAAGTTCCAGATTTCTCCAAAGGAGACATCTTCAGGTGGAGTTCTGGGGGACCCTTCCCATTCATTGAAATCAGTGCCCTCGGTGAGAGATTCTTGAGGGGACTCTAAGTGTCTACATTTGCACGTTCTCTTTGTAGGGACCTCATCAATGGGGGTGTCTGGTGTGGTAGCGGAAGGGATAGGGAAGTCCTGAGGGACTGACTGGAGACTTCAGTGGGTTGGCTGCCCAGTGGGATAGAAGTGAGAGGCCCAGAACTAAGACCCAATGGTGGAACAGAGAAAGGACCTGAAGGAGGCAAGGATGTCTTCTCTCTAGGCAAAGAAAAGTCCCTTTCCACTACCTCAAAGGCAGAGGGCTGAGGAGAGGGAAGCTAGCAGCACCAGAGCTGAAGTTCCCTGTGCTGATGAGCCTGAGTCCTCACAGGACACCTTCCTGAGGATGGAGTCAGACCCAAGCTGTCCAATACCAAAACACCTAGAAGCAAGGACGGCTCAAAGATAACTCTGGAGTCGATTGCAACCCTCCCTGAGCCGGTGCTAATGTTTTGACTCTGAAAGTCCTCCTGCTCCAAAATAATCAGAGTCAGATGGCTCAGGGACATGGTCAGAGTAGCAGAAAAACCTGTCTTCAGATCCAATGAGGGCACCCTCAAGGATCTTGGATCCGAAGGCTCCGAAACCATGGGACTGATTGAAGAAGGAAATATTAACTGAGAGTCAGTGGAGTGCAGGTTCACAAGTCCAATGGGAGACAGAGATGGGATTCCCCCATTTGGATCCGAGCTCTGAGGAACTTCCTCATCATCCTATCCACCTCTGCTTCAGATAAACTCCTGGAAGACCTAAAGGAAGAGCTGGTAGATGGTGACCTGGAGTCCTTCCTTGGAGTCTCCTAGAAAAAGACAGAAGGAAGTTAAAGAGCTATCATCTCTGGCCAGTATCAGGTGACTGGGTCATAAGTGACTTAAGGCATTGAGAAGGCAGGATCTGAGGGAGAGAGATCTGTATTTTTGTTTTAATTTTTGAAGGAGGCTCAGTGGTTGGAGCCAAAGAAGGTGAATGGTCCGGAGACCTTTTTTTTCCTGGAGTCTTTATCCTTAGTATCCATTTTAGGCTTCCATTTTTTGGACTTCTTAGAAGGAGTTTGAGTCCCAGTAGGCAAAGAAGAGAAGGAAGAAAACCCTTTGACACCAATTTATTACTTCAATCACTAACAGCTCTAGAATTAAAGCCTGCACAGATAGTACAGTTGGTATATAAATGGGTTGCACCCAAGCAGTAAACACAGCCCCTGTCGGTATCAGAGTTGGGAATCTTATACTACAGGAAGTGGATTTTTTTATATAACTAGTCGGCTTATGTGCCACAATTTTGAAAAGATGGTTATACAGAAGAGGAGAACTTTTTTTTTTAAAACAGCAGAAAAGAGGTACCAACGATGGTACAAAGGAATACTCTCTGAAGGAAAGGATTAAGGAAGACAGAATAAAAGGACAGAGTACAAACAATGGTACTCAAGGGAGTACCCAAGAACTAATGAACATGAAATAAAAAGTACTGCTGGACAGAAAGAACCCATGAACTAGAAGGTAAGGGAGGATAGGTGAAAGAAAAAATAAGAAAGATAAGAATAATACAATAAAAAACTTACAACCCTGAAAAAACAACACCCAATTACTAGAGAGACCGGGATCTGCATCTGAGTGATAAGGTGGCAAATGAGATCTCAGGTACCTTAGCTTAATGGGGCATTATTGATAAAGGGAGGAGATCGAGAGTTGAATCCGTGAATCCAGAAAAAGCTGCTGAGATGGATCCGAGGTTGGATCCAAGACTCATCAGTTGAGGAACTAAATGAAAATGACAACACTGGATCCTAGGATGTTAAGAGATAAGATTTTAAAGGGGATGGGTGGTTTAAACGTTCCTGATCCAAAGATGATGTGTTTTTTTTAAATGTATGACCATGAGGCTAAATGTAAAAATACTGACTGAGCTAACAACAGGGAATATGGGTAAGTCTGACGGTTATATTTTTAGGATGTATTATGCATAAAAAATGAATTTTTGTGTATGTGATGAAGTAGGTTATGATAGCGTTGTGTACACTGTTAGCAAAGGAAGAGATCAGATTACAGACATTTTTTGTCTGTTGGAGGTAGTAAGCTGTGTATCCCAAAGGAAGTGGGTTTCTGAAACTGAAGGAACAGAAAGGCTCAAATGATTTATGTCAACAAATGACATTAGGACATAAGAGGCTGAGATGGAGTATGTAGGTGCAAAAGATACTTAAGTTGCCACTTTCTTTTTCAGCTTAAATATAAGTGACAGTTTAGTAATGCAAGATGCATACATTTGATAGAACTGTTGGAAGGGACACCAACTAAGACACTGTCTCTGTTACTGGAAGCAAGAATTGATAATTTAACAACAAAGGGATTGATAAAGCACAGCAGGTAACGCTTTAAATAACTGGAACTCACGGTGGCTGAAAGAGATGAGCCAGTGTGGAATTACATCCACTTGTTATCAAGATGTGCCACAAAGTCACAAAGCTTTTGGATCTACAAGCAAAAATCTCTCCATAAACTCTTTTTCCTTCCCATAAGTTATGAAGACTGTTTCTGAATGTTGACTCCCATGGTTAGAACTGAAAAGAAGGTGTTTTATGGACAAGGGAAAGTACAGTTGTGCAAAATCTTACCATAAGGCTAAATGTCCTTGCCATCATTGCTGCAGTATTCTTAATAGATGGAATTTCTTGCCGTGGAAGTCTGAATTTCCGTCCAGTCTACCAAAGATTACTTGCTGCTTTCAAAAGGTACGCCAAATGTCAATCAAATACCCCTTAAGTAGCATAGGGCATAAAGATGACTTTCAGGCCTACCATAATCAGAACTGAATGCTCCAGTAGGAACACATTCCAAGAAACCCAAGAGGCAACCTGTACATCCAGAAAGGCAAAAGACTAGGGGGGTGGAAGGAGGGAGCGAATACAGCAGCAGTGAAGGCAAGGGCTTCTACCGTTATGGTAAGATTTTAAACAACTGTACTATGTCCTTACATTCAATGCTGCAGTATTCATAACAGGTGGAAGAGTGCCAAAGCTCAAGTGGAAACTTGGGAGGGGGAAGGCACAGAAGAGCCCTCTAAAATGCGATGAAGAACGGCACTAGCAAAGCCAGCCCTAGCTCTAGAGATACCATCCAAGATGTATTGCTTGGTAAAGGTATGCACAGAATTCAAGGTAGTTGCTTCAAGAAAATAATTAGTATCTAAGCCCTTGAAAGAAAGCACCCAAAGAAGCCACAGCTCTAGCAGAATAAGCCTTAACTGAAGAAGGAAGGCTCTTGCCATGAAAAGTGTAATGAAAGGAAATAGCCTTAGAAATCAAAGAAGAAATAGTTTTATTTATTTTATTTATTTATTTATTTCAGTTTGGTTACCGGGGAAGTCCACTGGGCCAGTGGTGTGCCCATTTTCAGTGGAGGCCCGGAGAGAAAAGCTCCAATAAGCAATATGGTTACAAGGTTACATAATGCAATGGTAAGTACATACATAAATGGATACAAAGGTTACATAATGCAGTGGAAAATACATATATGCAATAAGGTACAGGGGATAAATTGGCATTGAAATACAATTTTGACATAGGTAGCACAGTTTGTAGGTATTTACATTCAGGACAGTAGGTTTAGATTGACTGGTATATATGACTTACTTGATATTTACAATATATACAATACTTGGAGTCAAGAGAGAGAGGATGCTTAGTCTGAGTATGTTAGCTTGGGTTTAATTAGGATAATAGAAAGAGGTAATAGTGCAGAGAAAAGCAGGAGAATGAAGAGCTCAAAGGGGAAATTCTTAAGATAGTTATGTAGGGTGAAGGCAGGAGCATTTACATTTAGTGGATAGGTAAGAGAAAAGTAGGGTTTTGAAGGATTCAGAGTTAGGTGTAGTCCTGAGTGAAGGAGGGAGAGAGTTCCATTTTTTGCCAACAGTGAAAGAGAGAAGGTGTTGGCCTGCAGGGCATTTGGGTTTGTGGACAGAGATTAAATTCTGGTGTTCAGATCTCAAAGATCTGGTTGGGATGTAAGGGGGAAGGATGTTTGTTAAGGTTGGGCATTTATCCGGATAGAATATTAATTTGTGGGCAGTGGTTAGTTGGAAATAGTCTAGGAGGTTTGGGAGTTCCAGCCAGTTCACAGATTGTAGGGTTAGGCAGTGGTGAGTAGAGGTTTTGGATTTAGTTGCGAATTTGGAGATTTTATTATAGCAAGTTTCAAGTTTAGAGGTGTTGGAAGAAGATATGTTAGTTAGTAGAGGGGCTCCACATAATAGAGAGGGTAGGAGGTAGGTATTAGCAATAGTTTGCCTTGCGGAGTTGGAGAGAAAGCGGTTATTTCTATAGAGCATGCCTAGCTTTTGATGGGTTTTCTTAATGTTTTGTTGGATGTGGATATCAAATTTAAGGTGTTCATTTATGGTAATGCCGAGGAGTTTTGCGGAAGGGACCACTTCTATGGCAGAGTTGCTTTGGTTAAGGACTTTGAAAGCATTCTTGTCGAAGGAGAAGTTTCTGGAGGGAGGAAACAGAAGAATTTTAGATTTGTTACAGTTGAGTGAGAGATGGTTTTGGTGCATCCAGTTTTCGGTAGTGGAAAAAGCTGTTTGAGTTTTAGTCAATAGTTCAGGAAGGTTGGAGGCAGCACAGACTAAGGTGGAGTCATCTGCATATTGGATAACTGTTTATCAGGGATGATTGAGTGAAGGTTGTTAATGAAAATGTTGAAAAGCATGGGTCCGAGGATGGACCCCTGGGGAACACCGGTGGGTGTTGGCAAGAAAGAGGAGGTAGAGTTCTTCCATCTGACAGCTTGAGATCTGTCAGATAGGTAGCTGGAGAACCAGGAAAGGGTATCAGGGGAGAGATGAAGGTTGGAGAGATGAAAGAGAAGGTGCTTGTGGGAGATGGTATCAAAGGCTTTGGAAAGGTCTAGCAGTACTGTGGATACTAGAAATCCAGAATCGCGTGCTCGATTTACTGTGTCTAAGTAGGATAGTAAGGCGGTAGTGGTGCTGTGGCCAGGGCAAAAGCCATGCTGGGTGGGAGTTAAGAGGAGATTCTGAGTTAAAAAAGGCATAAGTTGGTGATGGACACATTTTTCAAGTATTTTTGATAATGGTGAGAGTAAGGCAATTGGGCGGAAATTAGAGATATTGTAGTTTTTGCCTCCTTTGTGTAGAGGTAGAATGAAGGCAGATCGCCAAAGTTTGGGTACATAAGACTCTTTTAAAGATCTGTTAATTAGGATGCTGATAGGGAGAGCAATACCATCTGCAGCAGTTTTGAGGAAGGAGGAGGGTAAGTTGTCTGGGGCATTTGAGCAAGGCTTTAGTTTTGATAGGAGTCTTTCTATGAAAGTAGTTGGCACAGGTTTGAGTTGGAAATTAAGCGTACAGTTACTAGGGGTGCTGGGAGTAGAGGAGAGAGAGTTGGATGGTTTATTGTTGGGAAAAGATTTGGTTAGATTAGCTATGGATTCTGTAAAGAATGTGTTGAAGTGAGAGCTTAGTTCTAAGTCGGTTAAGCTAGGGTCAGGGCAGGGATTATTCCTAGATCCTGGGTGGAGTAGGGAATTAATAGATTTCCAGAATTGTTTAGGGTTCTTGTTATTATTGGACTGAAGTTTATGGTAGTAATTTTTTTTGTCTGAGGTGATTAGTTTCTTTACTTGGTTGCAGAGTTGGGTGATTTGAAGCAAGGTAGAAGGCATCTTATTTTTTTGGTAGAGCTTCCAGGATTTGTCCCTGGAGTGCATGATTTGTTTAGTTTCTTTGGATAGCCAAGGAGCAGAATTAGTCTTGATTCGTTTGTTTCTTCGTGGGGCTTGGGAGTTGAGGGTTTTTAGGAAGATAGAGTTAAAATATTCTACTGCACTGTCAAAGGGAAGAGTATAAAGGATTTGCCAGTTAATATATTTAAAAGTGTTTGAGAAATTTGAAGGGTTGAAGTTGCTGAGATTGCGAGTGTGGATATAGTGGTGTTGGTGTTTAGTATTGTTGGTTGAGCGATGTATGAAAGCAGGGAGATGGTCACTGAATGTGTTTGGGATAGTACCAGAGAGAGTTATTTTATTTGGATGGGAGACTAGGACCCAGTCGATGATTGATCCTGGGGGGTGGTGTTTGTTAGGGTGGGTGGTTGTCTGTATTACTTGGGAGAAATTGTAGAGGTTAATGAATAAGGAGGGAGAAGGTGACTTGATTTTATTCCAATCAATATTAACATCGCCTAGAATGTAGGTTTCGAAATTTATTTTAGTAGAGGCCCAGTGAAGAATATTTTCAAGGGTAGAGATGTTGTCACCTGGGGAAATATATAGTGAGATAATGCAGATATTTTTATGTTTATTTAATTGTAGGAGACAAGCAGTTAGTTCAGTATTTTTGAATTTTGGAATTGGAGTTTGTAGAGGAATGAGAGAGAGAAGGTTGGAGTAGATTAGAGCTGAGCCTCCACCTTTTCTATTTAAACGGTCACTTCTATGGATTTGGAATCCAGGTGGTAGGATTTCGGAGTCAGCAATATGGGGTTTTAGCCAGGTTTCTGAGATGGCTAGGATGTTAGGTTGGTTGTGGGAAATCCAAGCTTGTATTTGGTGTATTTTGTTATTAAGGCTTTGGGCATTTATGGTGAAGAACTTAAGGGTGTTAGGACAGGAGGTAGAAGAAGAAGAGGGAGGGGGGAGAGTGGATGTGTGAAATGGATGAAGTGGGGAAGGTTTGCTTGGATACAAGTCCCAAAGATCTAGAATGAAAAGAAACAAATAAATGGTCAGATTTTCTAATACCCTTAGTCTCATCCAAATAAACCATGAGTTGCCTATGTATGTCCAAAGTATGCAGTACCCTCTCACTGTCAGATTTTTGAATGGGGGTGGGGAGTAGACAGATTAATAGACTGATGCAGCGAGAGCTCATTAACCACTTGAGGTATAAAAGAAGGTTAAGTGTGCAAGGACACCCTGTCCTTATGAAAGACCAAAAAAGGAGGACAAGCCATAAGGGCCTGCAACTCAGACACCTGTCTGGCAGATGTAATAGCTAACAAAAGAACAGTCTTCCAGGAACAATTAGCAAGGGCACTGAAGTAGCAGGTTCAAAAGGAGCCTGAGTCAACTTTTCCAAAATAAAATTAAGATCCCAGGGAGGAGGAACAGGCTTCTGGGGAGGTCTAATATTAAGGACGCCTTTAAGAAATTGTTTAACCTCAAATCTAGAAGCTAAAGGAGCAAAAAAGCAGACAATCAGAGATAGCTGATAAGTGGGCCTTAATACAAGAATAGGCCAAGCCAGCAATGAGAAACTAACACAGATAAGACAGAACCAAAGGAACATCCACAGTAAGTGGATCCAGGTTGTGACGGCCGTGCACTGGCCCAGTAATCAAGGAGCCTCAATCCTCACCACTAGCACCAGTGAGGAGCATGGATATTGGGAAGGATAAAGAGTATACACACAGTAAAATACAATTTCCCTTAAGAGCACACAGAGATCACAGTCAGTCTGGGGCTGGTTTCTCCCTTTCATTCCAGATCCCGAATAAGACTCCCCATTGGCACAGCTATAGGGTTCAGATCTCAGCCAAGTAGTCATGCCAAAACCTCCAGTACCCTCTCTGTCCAACCAGTGCTTCATGTCTCTGCCCAAGTAGCTGACACACTGACACACACACACACACACACACACACACACACACACACACACACACACACACACACACACACACACTTTGAGATCTGGTTTATATACAAACACACAGACACTCTTGGGGAAGGCTGGCACAGGTTCTCCAGCTATGCCCCCTCCTACCAGGCTATAAGGTAGTAATTACTGCCACCAACTATTCTTAGCTACTAATAAGGCCTTTCCCAAAGGGTGACCAATTTCACTGTGTAATATTACTGTTACCCAAATAGTAAGTGTGCCGAACAGCAAGTCTATTGGAGTGGCTTGGACAGTATCACCGAATACATGCAAGTACTCTCTAAGAGCTTAAATTATCTTTCCACACAACAGCCACAGGTGGAAGGTTTAAAATATTTAATAATAAATAATAAAATCACAAGACAAACCTCATCAATTCAACACAGTGCTAATCAAGAGGTCAGAGATCACAGGAAACTTTAAAACAATGTTGTAGGACAGTCTGACATAGATATGGAAAACAGCTAGGCTAATCTGGTTATATTTCTATCTAATAAAACCAAAAAAGCAAAGCAGAATCCAGACCAAAATGTACTGGTAACCAACAAACAATCACAATAAAACCATATATTTCTATCTAACTCTAAGAGAGATCACTGTTCTAAATACTACTTACATACAGAGCCAAGCAAGTGCCTGGCGAGTTGTCAGCTTTAGACAAAATCCAAAATGCCCACCTTTCTTTCTGTCCTTAAATTGATGACACAGTACTGCTAAGTCATTTCAGATTACATCATTTTAACAGTTCTGATTTAGTTTCCCAGGCTCACAGAACAGAACATTTACATTTCATTTTGTAATCTGCACAAGCAGGAAGCCACAGCAATAAAATACATTTTACATGTAAAATCTAGTAATTTAACTCTTGTCCTAAGACAACAGAAAGAATTCCTTAGTCCAGACATCCTGTCTCCGAGCTTGAGATCAGACAGTCCTAAAATGCATGACTTATGAGCTTCCTTCCAGCAAGGTGCACTGTGGTTACATTTTTGAAGCTCAGAACATATAACAATTTTCTTATATTCAGTTTTCTTTACATTTGTAAAAGAAGTCTATGGATTATATTAATATTAACAATGACATATATTTATCTACAAAATTCTATCTATCTAGGCCTTCACATATCCTCCCTCCCGGAGAACTCAAGCTAGTTTTTCAAGTGACCCTTGAGAAGCGTTGCTTGAGAGGGTTAGGGCTAGCTGGGTATACCTTACCCCATTCCCTGTCTTGAGAGCCCGTCTGTGTTGGCATTGCTAATCCCACTGCGGTGCTGCACTGACATATCATATGCTTGCAAACCTAGGCTCCATCTTAGCAACTTTGCATTTTGCTGGTTGGCTCGATGTAACCATGTTAGGGGATTGTGATCTGTAACTACAGTGACTTTCCTTCCATACAGATAAGGCTGAAGTTTCTGCAGTGCCCATACTATGACTAGACATTCCTTTTCTACAGCTGCATAGCATTCCTCCCTGGGTTGAAGCCTACGACTGAGATAAACCACTGGGTGTTCTTCTCCCTCTGAAGAAATCTGGCCAAGTACAGCCCCCACCTTATGGTTCAAAGCATCCACCTGCATAAAAAATGATTTGCTGTAATCTGGACTGGCTAACACAGGGGGTCCTCCCAAAGCTTCTTTAAGCTTCTGGAATGCCTGCTCACATGCTGTGGTCCACATTACCTTATCTGGCCTGTTTTTCCTTGTCAGGTCTGTGAGAAGAGCAGCTATGGTACTATAACTGGGGACTAACTTTCTATAGTACCCTGCTGTCCCTAAGAATGCCCTCACCTGATTTTTGGTAATGGGTGCAGGCCATGTCTGAATGGCTTCCACTTTGGCAGGTTCTGGCCTGATCTTACCACTCCCCACTCTATGTTCCAGGTAGGAGACCTCTGCATACCCACCTGACATTTGCTCGGCTTAATGGTCAACCCTATCCTCTGTAGTCTGCCCAGCACATCCCTGACATGCTGAAGGTGCTCTTGCCAGGAATGAATGTAGATGACAATATCATTTAGGTAAGCAAGGGCAAACCCTCCTGCTAGGATATGATCTACCAGCCTCTGGAAAGTTGCTGGGGCATTTTTCATCCCAAAGGGCATCTTTGCAAACTCATTAAGGCCAAAGGGAGTCACAAAGGCTGACCCCTCTCTAGCACTGGGAGTCAAGGGCACCTGCCAATAACCCTTGGTAAGATCAATGGTGGTAAGATACTTAGCCCCACCCAGCTGCTCTAGGGCTTCATCCGACCTAGTCATGGGGTAAGCATCTGATTCTGTGTGACTATTTCATTTTCTGTAGTCCGCACAGAACCTGGTGCGGCCATCCTTCTTTGGCACCAGCACCACTGGGGAGGCCCAGGGAGTTCTGGGATATTGAATCACCCATAGTTTAAACATTTCCTGTATCTCCTCCCTCAGAGTCTGTTTGACTTTCTCAATCCCCTATAAGGGGCCTGCCTAATAGTCTTTTGGGGTCCAGAATCTACCTGGTGCTGCACCAGTTGGGTGCACCCTGGTTTCCCAGTGAATATGTCCCCAAACCTCTGTAACACTGCTCGGATTTCTTGAACCTGGGTAGGAGATAGCTGCTGGGACATTGCTACCACTTCCACTAAGGTGTCAGTCTGAGCCTCACTGAGATCAGTCACCAGATCTCCCTCAGACTCTTCCTGCAATCCACTGCAAATACTCAGCACAAGGGCCTCCCTATCATGGTAAGGTTTCATCATGTTAACATGGTACAATATGTGCCCCTGTCTCCTGCCTAGCAGTTCTACCATGTAGTCAACATCACTGACCTTCCTTACCACCTTATAGGGTCCCTCCCAGGCTGCTTGCAGCTTGTTGTGTCTGACAGGAACGAGAACCATTACATGCTTCCCTACAGTATACTCTCTAGCTCCAGCATTCCTGTCATACCAGACACTTTTCTGCTGTTGGGCTTCTGCCAGGTTCTCCTGGGCCGAGCCCATGAGTTCCCTTAGCCTTGTCCCAAGATTTAGGACATATGCCACAACAAACTCCATGTGAGATTCATGCTCACTTTCCCCCTCATCACAAATTAAATCTAAAGGTCCTCTCACCCTATTCCCATACAGAAACTCAAAGGGTGAAAAATCCATTGATTCCCAGGGGACCTCTCTGTAAGCAAAGAATAGATGGGGCAAATATTTGTCCCACTCCCTCTTAAACTGGTTTGCAAATGCCGGTTGCATGGACTTGATTATAGAGTTTAACCTCTCAACAAGACCATTAGTCCGGGGATGGTAAGGGGTGGTCTTCAGGTGCTTCACCCACAGTACTTCCACAGACAAGCCAGCAGGTCTGACATGAAATTGGCACCTCCATCAGTCAGTATTTCTTGTGGGAAACCTACCCTGCTGAAAATCTCTAACAAAGCATTTGTCACATTTTCCACCTCAATGGAGGACAAAGACACTGCCTCATGGTATCTTGTAGCATAATCTACTACCACTAGGATATACGTTTTCCCTGTGGAACCTGCGGTACTCAGAGGCCCTACAATATCAATAGCTACCCTCCGAAATGGCTCATCAATCACAGGCAAAGGCATCAAAGGAGCTGTCACCGTGTCTCCTGCCTTGCCTACCTTTTGGCACTGCTCATAGGTCCTGCAGTACCCTGTTACATCTCTGGAGATTCCAGGCCAATAAAAGTTCTGCATAATACAACTCTTTGTACGTTTTATGCCCATATGAACTACAAAGGGAATAATATGGGCTATGGCTAGAAGCCCCAGATGGTAGGCTCTAGGTGCTACCAACTGCTGTATTCTTTCACCTTCTAGTCCTCCCTCAGGGGTCTACTCTCTATACAGTAACCCTTTGTCCCAGTATACAGATTCCCCCTTCCCTTGAGAATCAGGTGCCTCACTAGCTACCTGCCTCTGGCCTTGTAATGTAGGGTCTGACAGCTGAGCCTGTCTCAACTCTCTCTTTGTAACTCTTCCCAGCTCCCCTTGCACAGGAAGGCTGGTATCCTCTGACAGTGGTGCCTCACTGTCAGCCTCTGGGTACTAGTACCTCTACCTTTGCAGTCACTCTGGTCATGGGACCATCAGTACCCACAAGCAGCTGTGGCTCAACTTCAATCTTACTGCTACAGGTTAGCTCCCTCCCTGAAGTAATCACCTCACCAGTCCTGGGTGCAAGTATGCGGTCTGACTGTGTCGCCCCCAGGCTACCAGAACCACAGGCTTGTCTCTTAGCCTGACTGTGGGTAACTGCATTAACACATGGTACTGCATTATCAAAATCCTTCCCTATCAAGACATCTACAGGATAGTAGTTGGGTACCCCTGTTGTCTCAAGACAAACTAGGATTGGCATTTTGTCTTTCCCCATTTACTGGCTCTCTCAGCTTTTGTTCCACATCTTGCCTCCATGGACCTGTATGCCATATGGCCCCACTGGTTGCATTCAAAACATCTAACCCTAGGTCCTGGATGTGTATCTGGACTAGTGGCTTCCCCTGCTACTGGCAGATTCTGTTGGGGCAGTCTGGGCTGCCTACCATGAGTTCCTTCAGACCCATGAGCAGCACTGGGTGTCCCTTTCCTGTGCAGTGATGCCCTGCTTGCTAGGTATAGGTCTTGCTAGGCACATTGTCTATCAGCTAACCAGATCCTCATGTCCTTCGGCAAAGTGCTAAGGGCTTGTTCCCTCACCAAAAGTTCTTCCAGCCCTTAAAAAGTGGTGACCTGACATCCACTCACCCACCTATGAAAATAAGTGCTTAGTTCAGCAACATTTTCACACACATTTTCATCTGCCTTGAGTATATGCTCACAAAATCTTTTCCTATAAGCCTCAGGTGTTAGCTTAAAAAATTCTATCAAACAATTCTTAATGGCGGTATAATCAAAAAATTCAAGATCAGATCATTTAGACAGCGCAGTTACAGCTTTACCATGGTGTAAGGGGTCAGGAACTGTACCCAGAGCCTTTGGTCAACATCATATCCTCTCAAACATATGAATGAAACTATCAAAATTATCCCCCTCTGTAAACTGCGGAAGAAATTTACTGACCTTTTGTGCTTCTGGGGTCCAGTTACTCCCCTTCCCCATTACCTCCATGATTCTGTCTAAAAGTCAGCATCTCCTTTTTGTGCTGCCTCTGCCTCTCCTTCTCCTCAGCTTCCAGGCATAGCAATTTCCCATTCTCTCAGCAAGTAGACGTCTCAGTCTCTCTGCTGCTTCTGTTTCCAAACGCCTGGCCTCCAACTCGTCTTTTTAGCTCCAGATGGATTTTTAATTCCTATGGAAAAATGTTGAGCTGCCCATTCTCTTAGTGTTGTACATCCCCACGGCCAGTCTGAGTATCCCCCTGGTTGCTATTCTCTGATGAAGCTGTGACCAAAGCTGCAATCATGTCTGCTTTAGTCAGGTTTCCATGCACCAGTTCTTTAGCCTAGCATATCTCAGCCAACTGGCTCCTTGTCAGCTTGCAATATTCCTCTGCTGACATGCTTGCCTGTTCCCTCTGACTAACTAAGCCAACAAAAGAAATAAAACAACTGTGATCTGAACTCTGAATGTTCACTGCGTGGCTGATTTAGAGTACAAAACACCTTCAGTGATCACTATACACAAGCTACAGGACTTCACTATCCACACCACTACAAGCCAATTAGTATGTGCTGTGGCTAACTCACCACTATCAAACAATTAATAGTTGATGTGAATATTCCACCACTGCCACCAATTAATATGTGACACCCGTGCACTGGCCCAGTAATTAAGGAACCTCAATCCTCACCACCAGCACCAGTCAGGAGCGTGCACACTAGGAAGGATAACAAGTACACACAATAAAGTACAATTTCCCTTAAGACCACACAGAGATCACAGTCCATCTGGGGCTGGTTTCTCCCTTTCTCTCCAGATACCCAATAAGATTCCCCACTGGCACAGCTATAGGGCTCAGATCTCAACCAAGTAGTCAAGCCAAAACCTCCAGTACCCTCTCTGTCCAACCAGTGCTTTGTGTCCATGCCCAAGTAGCTGACACACACACACTTTGAGATTTGGTTTATACGCAAACACACAGACACTCTTGGGGAAGGCTGGCACAGGTTCTCCAGCTATGCCCCCTCCTGCCAGGCTATAAGGTAGTAATTACTGCCACCAACTACTCTTATCAGCTACTAATAAGGCCTTTCCCAAAGGGTGACCAATTTCTCTCTGTAATATTACTGTTACCCAAATAGTAAGTGTGCCGAACAGCAGGACAATTGGAGTGGCTTGGACAGTATCACCAAGTACATGCAAGTACTCTCTGAGAGCTTAAATTATCTCTACGCAAAACAGCCACAGTTAAAAGGTTTAAAAATATTTAATAATAATAAAGAAAAGCACAAGACAAATTTAATCAATTCAACACAGTGTTAATCAAGAGTTCAGAGATCACAGGAAACTTTAAAACAATGTTGTAGGATAGTCTGACATAAATACAGAAAACAGGCTAATCTGGCTATATTTCTACCTAACTCTAAGAGAGATCGCTGTTCTAAATACTACTTACATACAAAGCAAAGCAAGTGCCTAGTGAGATGTTGTCAGGTTTAGACAAAATCCAAAATGTCCTCCTTTCTTTCTGTCCTTAAACTGATAACAAAATACTGCTGAGTAATTTCATATTACATCATTCTTAACAGTTCTGATTTAGTTTCCCAGGCTCACAGAACTTAAAATGTACATTTCTTTTTGTAATCTGCACCTGCAGGAAGCCACAACAATAAAAGACATTTTACAAGTAAAATCTAGTAATTAACTCTTGTCCTAAGACAATACAAAGAATTCTTTAGTCCCGACATCCTTCTCAGAGCTTGAGATCAAACAGTCCTAAAATGCTTGCCTTATCAGCTTCCTTCCAGCAGGGTGCACACTGTGGTTACATTTTTGAAGCTCAGAACATATAACACAGTTTTCTTACATTCAGTTTTCTTTACATTTGTAAAACAAGCCTATGGATTATATTAATATTTACAATGACATAGAATTATCTACAAAATTCTATCTAGCTAGGCTGGCAGCCTTCACACAGGTTACGACCAAATAGAAAACCTCTTCCATTTGGGTAAGTAGGATTTCATAGTAGTAAGTTTCCTGGCCTCCTGCAGGGGCTTGCAGCACTTCTTCAGAGAAAAAGTGTCTGTGAGGAATCAAAATCCTATCGACCACAGTGTCAGTGAAGGATGGACAGGTGGAGATGGATGTGAGATCCCCTGTCTTGTGTGATTAGATTCACCCTATGAGGTAACTTGTGATGATTGCCCCTGGCTAAATGCAGACGTAGAGGGAAACAGTGATGCTGAGGCCAAAAGGGAGTCAACAACAAGATTTTGGGAGCATCTTGTTGAATCTTGAACAGGACTTTCAGAATGAGAGGAAGGGGAAGGAATGCATAAAGAAACGTCCCAGTTTAAGAAAATGAGAGGGTGTCCACCTTCCACACCAAAGGACCTGGGGCACTGGCACAAAACAGAAGAAGATGTCTGTTCAGAGGGGAGGCAAAAAGATCCACTTGAGGAGTACCCCACTGGCGGACAATGTCCAGAAACACATCCCTGTGAAGCATCCATTCATGGAACTGAGTTAAGGACTACTCAGAGTGTCTGTCACAATCTTCTGACCAGAAGGGATATAAACCGCCTGAAGTGTCAATTGATACTTGACAGCAAAATCCCATACCAGAAGTGCCATCTGGCAAAGAAGATAAGATCTCGTTCCTCCCTGTTTGTTGATATACCACATAACTGTGGTATTATCTGTGAACACATTAAGAGCCCCTGGAGAGAAAAGAGGATGAAAAGTCTGAAGAGCCATCTCTTTGACACTGATGTGCTCCTTCTGCTGATAAGGCAACCACACCCCTTGTACTTTTAGGGAGTCAAATGTCGACCTCCATCCCATGTCTGAAGCGTCTTTGAACAATTTCTGAGAGGGAAGAGGGGATAAAAAGGGATCCCTGTATCCAGAGATAACTGCTGAATCCACCAGTGAAGTTCCTGTCTGAAACAAGGGAAAAGAGGAACTAAAAAGTCTAGAGGATGTGCATGTTGGAGCCACACCGACTTGAGAAACCACTGAAACTTTCTCATATGAAGTTTGGCCAGAGGGAGCATCAAAATGGTGAATGCCATGAAACCTATAGCTATCAGATACTCTGTCAGTAATGGAATCCAGAGGAAGAAGAATTTAAAAGAAATGAGAGTTAAGACCTTTGGAGGGGGCAGGAATGCAAGTACTGGCACCATCTGAATCCTGCAACCCAAAAAAACATGATCCTGAGGAGGAGTCAGAGAAGACCTTTTGAAATTTATAGTGAATTTCAGGCTCTGAAGAAGGGAAATAGTAAAAAAATAAGTTATGTCCTTACCATAACGTTCCATGTGAGTTGTTCATCTCACCTTTTTGTTATTACACGTGGGTTGGAGCCGATCCCTCGGCTCCGAATCGGCCGCTTTTGAAGCTCAGACTCTCAGAGAAGCTCGAGACCCAGTGAATATCCCATGATGCCCTGCTATGAGTTCCCAGATCTAGAATGCTGCAACCAAGACAGCCTACCGACAGAATATGACTATAAAATCTACCTACTCAGGTAACTCCAAGAGTAGAATGATAGAAGAAGAGCAGGAATGTATAAACAGACTGACAGCTGAACCAATCTACCAAGGCAACCATCTCACTCAACTGGAGGGGGAAGGTGGGCAGGAATGTAAGAACAAAAAGGGGAGATGAACAACTCACATGGAACGTTATGGTAAGGACATAACTTCTTTATGTGAAGTTGTTCTATCTCGCCGTTTTGTTCTTACACGTGGGTAGCGTCCCAAGCACCCTAATCCTGGGTGGCTCACGGGAGAACATTCCTGAGCACAGTGGAACCAAACGTAGCCCTGTCCCTGGAGGTCTTATCCACTTTGCAATGAGTGATAAACATGTGAGGTTTTGACCACGTGGCAGCTGCACAGATGGTATCTAAAGGCAAGCGAGCTGCATGAGCTAATGATGTAGAAACAGCTCGTGTAGAATGGGCTTTAACGTTGGTTTCTAATGGCTGATTAGTGGAAGTATAAATGAATCTGATGCAATCAGAGAGCCACCTGGATAGAGTGATTTTTGATACTGAGCAACCTTTTTTTAGTTTGCATAAGACATGAAGAGTTGGTCCGATTGTCTGAAATCCTTCGTTCTATCCAGATAGAACCTCAGTTGTCTATGTACATCAAGCTTGTGTAACATATATTCTAGTTTGTTGGTGTTTGAAGAAGGTTGGGAGCTCAATGGATTGATTTAAGTTACTTTCCAAAGAGATCTTGGGAAGAAAGGTAGGATTAGTTCTGAGGGACACTCTAGCAGGGTGAAAAATCAAATATGGGGGTTTGACGGACAAGGTTTGAAGTTCGGAGACCCTACGTGCAGATGTGATGGCTACCAGGAAAAGTGTTTTCCAAGATAAAAACTTTACATGACAAGATGAAGCAGGTTCAAAGGGAGCGAGCATCAGTTAGGATAAAACCAGATTCAAATTCCATGGATAGACAGGATGCCTAATAGGTGGCCAGAGATGGTGGGTTCCTTTTAAGAATGCTTTACAAAGCCTATGCGACATGATGTTAGAGCTGTTGAAGCCCACATGAAAGTTTGAGATAGCAGCCAATTGAACTCTAATGGTGGCAGCAGCCTCGCCATCATGGAACAATGACAACAAGAATTCTAAGATGGTATGGATAGGTGCTACATAAGGGTCAGTGTCATGTTGAGAAGCCCAGTGAACAAATCATTTCCATTTGCTGTTATATAGTTTCCTGGTAGATAGCTTATGAGATGAAACTATAATATGTTGGACCGCAGAAGACAACTCATGTGACCTAGATAATGTGGGAATTGGAGCAGTCAAGCTGTCAGTTTCAGGGACGTGAGGGAGGGGTGGAGAACTCCCGACTAATGAGTCAGAAGATCCGGCACTGGGTCCAGGATCCATGGTTCTTCCACTTGATACCTCCACAGGAAGGGAAACCAAATCTGCCGAGGCCAAGACGGGGCTATTAAAATCAAAGTCCTTCCCAGACTTTTGGCTTTCTGCATGAATTTGGGAATTAGAGGTATTGGCAGAAAGGCATATGGAAGACCCGGGGGCCAATCGTGTACAAGCACATCCCTCGGTTCGTTCCCCGGTGGGGGATAAAGGGCAAAGTAGCTGCTGCATTTGGCATTCATCGGAGATGCAAATAGGTCGCAGCAAGGCTGGCCCCATCTGCGGAAAATGTTTTCAGCCACTTGTTGTTTGAGAGACCACTCGTGAGGCAACAGCATGGCTCTGCTTAGTTTGTCCGCTATCACGTTGGATGACCCCGGGATGTGCATTGCTATCAGAAAGCGTCTGGTGGATACAGCCCATTGCCAGATCCTTAGGGCCTCCCGGCATAAAGGGTATGATCTGGTTCCCCCTTGTTTGTTGATGTACCAGACGACCGACATGTTGTCCATCTGGATAGCAATTGTGCCCGGAGGAAGAGAGTCGTGAATGTGTTGCAACGCTAGGAACACCGCTCTCAGCTCTAGGACATTTATATGCAAGTGCGTTTCCATGATTGACCAAGTGCCTTGGACCGTCTTTCCCTGAAATAGCCCCCCCCCACCCTATCAGGGAAGCGTCCATGGTCACTGTGGCTTGGGGAAGAACGAAGGGACATCCGATTTTCACTTGGTCACTGTTCAACCACCAACTGAGATCTTTCTTGCAAAGATTGGTTAACCGAATCTCATGTGACATGGGTAGTTGTTGGTAAGACCATTGTGCGAAAAGTAACCACTGGAGAATTCGCATGTGCATGCGACCTAATGGAACTGCTATCAATGTGGCTGCCATTGTGCCTAAAAGCTGTAGTATCTGGGATGCTGGAGCTTCGTTGCGGGCTAGGAGACTGGATAACTGTTTTTTGAGAGTTATGATTCTTGATTGGGGCAACCTGATCCTTGCATCGATGGTGTCCAGTTCTGCTCCTATAAATGTAATATGCTGCGAGGGTGATAGCGCAGATTTTTTGAAATTTAGGGTTATGCCCAACTGAGAACAAAGGTCTATGGTGTAGTCTCTTGCTTGGATTAGTTGATACCTGGAGGTGGCGGTGAGGAGCCAGTCATCCAGATATGGAAACACCTGGAACCCAACTGTCTCAGGTGAGCCATGACCACTGCCATACATTTGGTGAACACCCTGGGGGCTGTGGTGAGACCAAAGGGCAGGGCTCTGAATTGATAATGACTGGCCCCCAGCCAGAAACACAGGTGATCTCTGAATGATCTGTCCATTTTGATGTGGTAGTAAGCATCCTTGAGATCTATAGAGCACATCCAATCGCCCGTTGCTAGGAACGGGAGAACCGACTGCAGCGTGACCATCTGGAACTTTTCCTTCTTGACAAAGGTGGTGAGTTTGCTGAGGTCTAGTGTGGGCCTCCAGTCCCCTGTTTTCTTTGGAACTAAAAAGAACCTTGAATAAGTTCCGGATCTTCTTTGGTCCACCGGGACTGGCTGGATGACTCTTTTGTCCAGCAGCTTTTGGATTTCTACGGCTGCTAGTTTTCTCAGACTGGGTGGTACATCTGGGATCTTTGTACATATAGGTGGGGTTTTTAAAAAAGGGAATGTAATAACCTCTGGCAATGATGCTTTTTACCCAGGAATCCGTTGTAATGTTTAGCCAGGTGTTTGGGTATAAAGCCAAGTGACCCCCGACTGCCTCCAGAGTAGGACAGCCAGGCTTCCTTTCAGGATCGCTGATAGGGCTTACCAGAGAACTGATCCCTGTCGCCCTGGTTTTGCAGACCGCCTCTGCCGTTTGGACAGCGTATTCCATTTCTGCCCCCTCCTCTGCCTCTAGAGGGGGTATCAGTAGGTGTGTTTTGGAAAGCTCCTTGAGGTTTTCAGAACCACATTTTCCCACTTTGTTGCCCTTTGGGGTACGGTCTGGTTGGAGTGGAAAAATGGACCGCAACAGCAGACAGAGTCTTCCCTTCCTGTTCACACCTAGTAAGTGTCTCCTTAACTTTGGGTCTGAACAAGGCAGACCCGTCGAATGGGGTATTGTAAAATGAAGATTTAATGGCTTACGCAAAGGAGCAAAGGCACATTCAGGATTGCCTCTGAAGAGCTATCGCTGAGCCTGCAGCCCTACTCGATCCATCGGCAGCATATGAAATGAGACGCATGGATGAGTTTACTGTTGAATTAAGGGTGTTGAGCTGTGCAGTCACCGTTTCAGAGACTGCATTAGCTGTATTACCCTGAACAGTATCTCCCAGCTCTTTTATGAGATCTCGTTGAAGGCGGGTAAAATGTGTCAGGTAGCTGAGTGACCTCATGGAAAATGCCGCAGAACTAAATATGCGCTTCCCATACCTGTCCATTGTCCTAGAATCTCTATTAGGAGGATGGACAGCAGAAGAGGTTTCCGACATCTCTTTCTTGGTGGCCGCCGCCACCACCATGGCATCAACTGGGACTCCTTTTGTAAGAAAGGCCTTGTCAGTGGGGGAAGTAATACATTTATTGGGCCTCCGAGGGACCAGTTCCACCGAGTCAGGAGATACCCACGCCCTTTGAGCAACTAGCTCCATCAACTCATCGAAGGGTGGAGTAACCCAGGAGGTGGATGGCTGAGATCCGAAGGCCTTCAGGAGAACCGACTCGTCCTCAGAAGGGGCAAGGGACTGCCAATCACCTCTCTGCCTTAAAATTTCCAATATGTCTGCGAATGAGACATCTTCTGAGGGGGATTCGTGGGGACCTTTCTAATTCCTCCAAGTCGGTATCCGATGTCAGAGATTCCTGAGGGGAATCCAAGTGCCTCCTCTTGCACAATCTCTTCCTAGGAACTTCGTCGGTGGGGTCGTCCAGTGAAGTGCCTAGAGAGGAGGGGCCACCCAACGGGGATACCTGAGGTCCTAGATCTCGACGCTTCGTGGGGATCTGCAGGGAAGAGGTAGAACGAGGCCCCTTGGGGGAAGGGGAAGACAGATCCGAGGAAGTAGTGGTCTTGGCAGCCATGACCTTCCTCATGGCATCGAAAGCACCAGAATCCCGGTCCGAGAAGTCAGTCGGCTCCAAAGAGACCGGCAGCTCTCCGCGGACCGAGACCCCCCCACTCCAATCCAGAGGACGGGGCAGAGGCCACCTGCGCCGAAGCCCCAAGTGGAAGAGTCGGAACCGAGGTATCGGTTCAACTCTCCACCCCGGAGCCGGCGAGGGACTGTCGACCCAGAGACTCCCCGGTCGGGTCCGAGGAGATCAAGGTCGATGGAGCCAAAGAAGGAGGATCGAACCTCGGCTCCAAGGGTTCTACCAGTATCGGTTCCGTCTGCCCCGGCTCTGAACGCTCGATTGGCTTCGGAGGAGGAGGTGGAGAAGCCATGGGAGGGATTTCAGGCTTTGAAGCCGAATGGCTCGAAGCAGAAAGCATTTTGGCCAGGGCCGGGTTCTCTAAAAGCCTCTTGACCACTCGGTCCAGATCCACATCGGAATGCCTGGAAGAATGAGTCGAGGGATGAGTCGAAGGGGCCGAAGGTGGAATCGATTGAAGGACTGGAGACTGAGGGGTCTCCAATATCGGTTCCACAATTGGACCCCCAAGGTAAAGACTCGATACATGGCTCCAAGGACTGTGGAGCCGATGCACGGACCATACTTGAGGAACTCGGAGCTGATGACTTGGGCTCCGAGAATCCTTTGGAAGACTTCGACCCCTTTGAAGCCTTGGAAGAGGTGTCAGCCTTATCTAAAGAAGCCTGAAATTCAGGCTTCAGGAGTCCTCTATCCACCAATTTCCTACGTCTTTCCAGAAGGACCCTGGCACTAAAGGAATGGCAGATAGAGCACATCTCTTGTAAGTGTACAGCGCCCAAACAGTACACGCAGGTGGAGTGGTTGTCTGTAACCGACATTTTCTGACCACACACACACACCTTTTAAACCCTGACTTTTGTTTTTCTGACATGTCTAAATCTATAATAACTAGTACAAAAAACAAGTATAATATGAGTAAATATATATGTATATATATATATATATATATATATCTCTAAACACTCTATAAGTCACTCTACATATTATGAATAATAGTTCGGTTAACTAGTAAAAGTATACTACTATAAGATATAAACTAAACTACCACTCTAATGTGTATAACACCCACAAACACACACCGGCTGACAGAGCCCTGTCACGTCCAAAAGAAAGGCCTAAGCCTGAGGAAAAAAGGACTATTTAAAAGTTCTAACAATTTAAACTAACTATAATCCTAACACTATACTATTTAACACACTACTATATAACTATATATATATATATATATATATATATATATATATATATATATATACACAAAGGATTTTTTTGAAGAGAAAGATAACTATAATAGAAAATTAAAGTCACTGGCCTGAGCTAACTCCGACGAGTTGTTGATCCGTTGCAGCGGCAAACTAGATCTGGGGACTCATAGCAGGGCATCATGGGATATTCACTGGGTCTTGAGCTTCTCTGAGAGTCTGAGCTTGAAAAGCGGCCGATTCGGAGCCGAGGGATCGGCTCCGACCCACGTGTAAGAACAAAACGGTGAAATAGAACAACTTCACATCAAAGATTTTGCAAAAGGGTATCAACAGGGTCATCTAAGTAAGGAAATATTTGGATCCCTCAAAGCCTGCAAAAAGCAATCACAGGAGCAAGGTATTTGGTGAACACCCGTGAGGCAGGAGGAAGGGCAAAGCAGATAATTGAAAATGCCAGGAAACAACAGAGAAATGCAAATACTTTCTGAAAAGAGGCTAGACTGAAATATGGAGAGAAGCATCCTTGAGATCCAGAGAAACCATATAGGACTGAGGGAGTAAGAAAGGAAACAAAATTTGAAGGGAAAACATCCAAAAGGGAGTCACTTTTAGAAAAATGTTTAGACGAGAGGGGTCTAGAGCAGGTCTCCAAATGCCCTCTTTTTTGGGCACTAGAAAAAGTCTTGAGTTGAACCCCTTTCCATTTGGGACACAGGCATCTCTTGAATAGTACCCTGAGTCAAAAGATTTTGAAGAACCTTTGGAAAAAAATGGAAGTTGTTCCCCAGGAGGCTGAAGAATGCCCATAAAAAGAGGATGGGATATCCACACCATGAAGTACCCCTGATGAATAATTGAAAGAACCAATAATCCTGAGTGAACTGAAGCGAAACAGGGATAGAAACAGAAAGATGAACAGAAAGAGGAATGTGGCTGGGAAGAAACAGATAGTCATACAGCACCTAATTTGTCCAGAAAGGAAGGCTTCACAGTCCCAGAAAATTGAGTAGCCTTAGCAGGAGGAGCCTTTTTGCCACTCTTCCTACCTTTAGTAGAAAGCTGGGCTTGCCTACGAACAAAGGCAGGTTAGGGGTGTAGTTTCTCTGAATTTTAAGCACAGGAGAAACAAACACATGTTTAAGCTCCTGTAAGGCTTTAGAATCCGGAGAATCATCCATCAACTTAGCTTTATTATCATCAGGTACAGGTTGAAGCCTAAGCCAAAAATAGCTCTTTGTTACTGAACCAAAAACAGCAGCCCTAAAAAAGGCATCTGCTGCATCACAACTACATTTAATTGAATGATGAATGACTTGAGAGGAAGCCCCTAGCAAGGAAAGAAAAAGAAGTTATGTACTTACCATAACATTCAATGTGAGTTGTTCATCTCTCCTTCATTCTTACAAATGGCTTCGGAGACGATCCCTCGTCTCTGAGTCGGCCGTTTTCACAAGGTGTAGGTTTTTGAGTAACTCGAGGCCAAGTCCCTATCCCATGATGCTCTCTGCCTCACCTCAGATCTAGTTTGCTGATCCCAACATATACAACCTAAGAAAACATGAACGTTACTCCAGCCGGAGTAAGAAATCCTATACAAGGACCCACCACACCCCAAATCTCTTACTCGTTCTTCGAGAAGCCTGGAGGGGGTAGGTGGGAGGGAATGTAAGAATGAAGGTGAGATGAACAACTCACATGGAACGTTATAGTAATTACATAACTTCTTTATGTGAAGTTGTTCAATCTCGCCATTCATTCTTACAAATGGGTAGTGTCCCAAGCACCATTCATCCTGGGTGGCTCATGGGAATATATTCCTGAGGACAGTGGAATCAAACGAAGCCCTGTCCCTGGAGGCCTTATCTACTTTGTAATGCGTAATGAAGGTATGAGGCTTTGACCAAGTGGCAGCTGCACATACTGTGTCTAGCCACGTAAGCTGAAGAAGTAGAAATAGCCCTTGTGGAATGCACCTTTACGTTATGTTCTAAGGGTTGATTCACAGAAAAATGTGTGAATTTTATACAATCAGTCAACCATTTTGAAAGAGTGACTTTCGACACTGGTAGCCCTTTCTTGGTATCAGAATGAGAGATAAAAAGTCGTTATGATTTTATAAATTCTTTGGTTCTATCCACATAAAATATGAGTTGTCTGTGAACATCACGCTCATGCAACATATACTCCAACTTGTTGGAATGGTTACTGAAGAAAGTTGGGAGTTCAATAGTTTGATTTAAATTAGCCTCCGAAAATACCTTTGGAAGGAAGGAAGGGTTACTCCGAAGCGACACTCTGTCAGGGTGAAAAATCAAGTATGGGGGTTTAATAGATAAGGGCTGAAGTTCGGACACCCTACATGCTGATGTAATGGCCACCAAGAAAATGGTTTTCCAAGACAGGAATTTTAGTTGGCAGGAAGATGCATGCTCAAATGGAAGAAGAAGAATTCTAGATAGAACAAAATTTAGGTTCCAGGGAGTGAAAGGTTGTCTAACTGGTGGTCTGAGATGTATGGTTCCTTTTAAGAAGGCTCTACATAACCTGTGAGACATAAGATTAGAACCTTCTGATCCGAGGTGAAAATTTGAAATTGCAGCCAACTGAACACGTATGGTAGCGGCTGCAGCACCTTCATTAAAAAGCTTAGTCAAGAATTCTAATATGCTAGCAATTGGGGTGAGGTACAGGTCAATATAATTTTGAGAAGCCAAGAAAGCAAACCACTTCCACTTGCTAGCGTATAACTTTCTGGTTGAAGCTTTGTGTGAAGATACAAAGATATGCTGCACCCCCGAGGAAAGATTGTGGGACCTGGCTATGTTGGAAATTGGAATAGCCAAGCTGTCAATTTGAGGGAGTGAAGTGAAGGATGAACAGCCCCTGACGAATGTGTCAGCAGATCTGGAACTGGGTCCAGAATCCAAGGTCCTCTAGTTGGTAGAGTCGAAGTAAGGGGAACCAAGTCTGTCAAGGCCAATAAGGGGCTATCAGAATTACAGTCCTCCCCAAGGCTTTGGCTTGGAATCGGGAATGGGTGGAAATGCATATAAAAGTCCCAGGGGCCAAACGTGGATGAGAGAATCCCTTGGGTTTTCCCCCGGTGGGGGATTCAGGGCAAAGTAGTTTCTGCATTTGGCATTCATGGGGGATGCAAACAGGTCACAGCAAGGCTAGCCCCATCTGTGGAAAATCATCTCTGCTATGTCGTCTTTGAGGGACCACTCATGCGGCATCAGAATGGCTCTGCTTAGTTTGTCCGCGATCACATTGGATTTCCCCGGGATGTGCGTCGCTATCAGAAAGCGCCTGGTGGATACAGCCCACTGCTAGACTCTTAGGGCCTCTCGACACAGGGGATAAGACTTGGTTCCCCCTTGCTTGTTGATATACCAGACTACTGACATGTTGTTGGTCTGAATTGCAATTGTTCCCAGAGGAAGAGAGTCTTGGAAGTACTGCAATGGCAAAAGTACCACTCTCATCTCCAGGACATTGATGTGTAATTGTGACTCTGTCTCTGACAAGGTGCCTTGGGCTGCTCTTCCCTGAAAAAGCCCCCCCATCAGAGAAGCGTCCGTGGTCACCGTGGCTGATGGCGGGAGAAGAACAAATGGGCGACCTACTGTTACATAGTGGCTGGTCAACCACCACTGTAGAGCCTTTTTGCAAGAATCTGTAATGATTATCAAGAATGACATCGAAAGTTGTTGGTAAGACCCCTGGGTGAAGAGTAACCATTGAAGGATTCTCGTGTGCATGGGCCCTAGAGGAACTGCTATGAGAGTTGCTGCCACAGTACCTAGCAGTTTTAAAACTTGAGAGGCTGGTACTTTGTTTTGTGTCAGAATGTCTGATGCCTGTTGCCAAAGTGTGACTATTCTTTCCAGGGACAGTTTTACCATGGCGGTGGTGGTGTCTAAATCTGCTCCAATAAAAGAAGTATGCTGCGATGGTGACAATGCAGACTTGTTGAAATTTATAGTAATTCCTACCTGGGAACACAGATTTAGAGTGAGGTCCCTGGATTGAACTAGTTGATGCCTGGTGGTGGCAGTGATGAGTCAGTCGTCCAGGTACAGAAACACTCGGAATCCTAGATGTCTCAGGTGAGCCGTAACCACTGCCATGCATTTGGTAAACACTCTAGGGGCTGTTGTGAGACCAAAGAGCAGTGTTCGGAACTGATAATGACTGGCTCCCAGCCGGAAACGCAGATGATCTCTGGATGGTCTGGCCATTCTGATATGATAGTAAGCATCCTTGAGATCTATAGAGCACATCCAATCACCAGTTCCTAGAAACGGAAGAATCGAGTGAAGTGTGACCATCCGGAACTTCTCTTTCATTACAAAAATGTTGAGTTTGCTGAGGTCCAATATGGACCTCCAGTCCCCTGTTTTCTTTGGAACTAAAAAGAATCTTGAGTAGGTTCCGGATCCTATTTGGTCTGCTGGGACTGGCTGGATGACTCTTTTTTTCTAGCAACCTTTGTATCTCTATGGTTGCTTGATCCCTGAGACTGGGTGGAATGTCTGGGATTTTCTTTCGTACGGATGGTGGTTCTGTGAAAGGAATGACATATCCTATAGAAATAATGCTTTGTACCAAAGAGTCATTTGTAATTTTTAGCCAGGTGTCTGGATACAAACACAAGCGACCCCCGACTGCCTCCAGAGTAGGACAGTCGGGTAGGGCTTGCCAAAGAACTGATCTCTGTCTCTCTGGTTTTGCAGACCCCTCTGCCACCTGTGCTGTGTCTTCCATTATTGCCCCCTCCTCTGCCCCTGGAGGGGGGTTCACTGCATGTGTTCTAAAAGGCTCCCTTTTGCCCTTTATGATAACGTCTAGTAGGGGTGGAAAAATGGACTCCTACAGCACGAAGAGTCTTTCCATCTTGTTCACACCTAGTGAGGGTCTCCTTTACTTTGGGCCCAAAAAGGGACGAGCCATCAAATGGGGAATTAATAAAGGAAGACTTGAAGGCTTTTGCAAAGGAGCATAAGCGCATCCAGGAATGTCTCCAAAGAGCTATTCCTGAACCCGCTGCCCAGCTCATACTATCAGCTGCATATGAGATGAGATGCATGGACGAGTTAACTATAGAGTTAAGAGTATTGAGCTGGGATGTCACCTTATCAGGAATGACCTCAGCTGCAGTACTCTGTAGAGCATCTCCAAGCTCTTTACGGAGATCTCTCTGAAGTCTGGTAAAGTGTGTCAAATAGTTGAGCGATTGCATAGCAAATGTCGCTGAATTAAAAATGCGTTTCCCATACCTGTCCATAATCCTGATATCTCTATTAGGAGGATGGATAGTAGAAGAGGTTTCAGACATCTCTTTCTTGGTGGCCACCACCACCACCATGGCATCAACTGCCACTCCTTTAGTAAGAAACAACTTGCCCTGTGGCGATGTAATAAACTTGTTGGGCCTCCGAGGGACAGGTTCCACAGTATCAGGAGACTCTCACGCCCTTTGAGCAACCAAATCCATTAATTCATCGAAGGGTGGAGTTACCCAGGAGGTGGAGGGTTGAGACCCATAGGCCTTCAGAAGCACCGACTCATCATCAGTAGGGTTAACGGACTGCCAGCCACCCCTCTGTCTTAGGATCTCTAGGTTTTCAGCAGAAGAGATATCCTCCAAGGGAGAGTGTGGGGATTCTTCTAACTCCTCCAAGTCAGTGTCTGATGTGCGCGGGGAGTCTAAATGCCTCCTCTTGCAAAGCTTCTTCCTGGGAACCTCATCAGCAGGAGCTTCTGATGAGGTCTCAGTAGAACATGGGTCACCCAATGGGGCAACCTGAGGCTCTAGTCTCGACGCTTTAATGGGACCTGTGATGCAGAGGTAGAATGCAGCACTTTCGGGGATGAGGAAGGAGGCCCTGATGAAGTGGGTGTCTTAGAAGACATAACTCTCCTCATGGCAGCGAAGGCCCCACTGCTCTGATGCGAAAAGGCAGCTGGTTCCGAAGAAGATGGCGACTTCTTCGGCACCGAAACAGTGGGCTCCGAACCAGAGGAAGGAGCTGAGCTCATCTGTGCCGAAGCTCCAAGAGGAAGGGTCAAAACAGACACATCGGTTCGACTCAACCTCCCCCCCCCCCAGAGCCGACTGGAGAGTGTCAGCTCCCAGACTCCTCAAAAGGCATTGAAGTTGTCTGAGTCGATGGAGCCGATGGCACTGGAACAGGCCTCTGCTCCGAGGGTTCAACTATCATCAGTTCTACCTTCTCCGGCTCCAAAGACCCTGCTCTGTTTGGAAAGGAGCAGACACAGTAGGCAAGGATGTCTTCGGCTCCAAGACCGGTTGGGTCGGAGACGACAGCAATTTGGCTAATGCCAGTTTCTGGAGGAGCCTCTGCACCACTTGGTCCACATCCACATCGGAGAGGCTCCTTGAAGAATGAGTCGAAGGGATCAATGAAGCCACCAATTGTAAGAATGGTGATTGCAAAACTTCGGAGACCGGCTCCAATACCGGGGACCGGCACCAAGAAACTTGCTCGGTTCCGAAGACTGTGGACCACACCTTCTCAGCCAATTTCGGAGCCGAAGACTTTGGCTCCGAAGAAGCTTTTGAGGACCTGGATCCATTGCAAGATTTGGAAGTCTTGTCAGCCTTATAAAGAGATTCCTGAAATTCAGGTTTCAACAAAATCTATCCATTATCCACTAGCTTTCTCCTGCATTCTAACACAACCCTGCTGCTGAACGAATGACAAATGGAACAGTCCTCCTGAAGATGGACTGCACCCAAACAGTATACACAATCTACATGTAAATAAGTTATGGACATTTTTTGTCCACACTTCTTGAACCCTGACTTTTGTCTCTCTTTTTCCCTTTGATCAGCCATAGTGTAACGAAAATAACTATATATCTATAACTGCTTAGACAAACCAACACACTAGCTAGGCTAACACCACACTCTAAGATAAACAATAAAATACTTAAACAGCTATAACTGTCTAAACAAAACCACTAGCTAGGATAAACAGTTAACGATTCAAGGCAATAACAGCAAAGATTCAGCTACAAAGAATAATATTCTCACACTAACAGGATATAAGAGTTAAGCACACTCTAAATGGGTTAGGGACTAACTAAAAATACGGCCAATGAAAGGCCTAAGAGCAGACTCTATAAACGAAGATATTTCGTCAGAAATAATAAAGAAAGTGACTAAAAATAGTCAGTGATAAACTAGGACAAAAAAAAAAAAACAAAACACACTTTCGGAAAAAATCCTAAAGATAACTATATAGTAAATTTTGAAAAATGAAAATACTGGCCCGAGCTACACTCTCGACCTCCGATCTGTTGCAGCGGCAAACTAGATCTGGGGTGAGGCAAAGAGCATCATGGGATAGGGACTTGGCCTGGAGCTACTCGAAAACCTCAAGCTTGTGAAAGCGGCTGACATGGAGCCAAGGGATTGGCTCTGAACCCATTTGTAAGAATGAACGGTGAGATTGAACAACTTCACATCAGAAGCTTTACCCCCGGAATCTGGAAAATCAGAAATAAGTTGAAAGGTCTGAGAAAGAAGAACCAACACATACCTAGACATATGGGTCTGAGAAAGAAGAACCAACACATACCTAGACATATGGGTCTGATAGATACATAATGGCCCTAAAAGCTAGGGTAGCAGAAGTGTAAACCTTTTACCCAACCTTTCCATAGTTCTGCTATCCTTTTCAGAAGGAAATAAGTTGGCCAAAGGAAGCAATTGAGATGGCTTATCAGACACTACAGACATGTCAGAGGGGTCAGCAACAGGGCATTTATATAGGAAAGAACAATCCTCAGGCACCCTATAAAACCTGTCAGGCTTCTTGGGAGCCAGGGGGCAGAGAATCAGGTACATGACAGGCATTAGAAAAAGCATCCAACAAAGCAGCCAAAACTGGAGGAATAGCCGCAGGTTCAGGGGATTCCAAATGCAGCAGCTCATAGTACCACTTATGGATATCAGAGACCTGAGCAGAATCCCACTTAAAAAAAAAAATCCATCATCCTACAGTGCATGTCCCTAAAGGAAATTTCCTCAAAAGGAACATCTGGACTAATATATTCCTCCTCCACTGACCCATATCTAAAGGAGAAGGAATTTGAGTAGAACAGGTCAGGGATTCATTATCCAAATCTGACCGTTTAAGGGGAGTAGAGGACCAAGGAGGATCAGGAACCAAAACCATTTGACTAGGCTTTAAGGACATTAAACCAGTAAATAGCCCCTGAGAGAAGGCCTGCCACTCACTCTGTGGCTCCCTAGGAGCAGAAGAAGCATGTTTATTTTTTTTGTTTCAGTTTTAAGGGAATGTCCCCTCCAAAAAAACTTAGAAGCCTCAGACCCAAGGACAGCAGTGGAGAACTGTAGCAGGAATTTCTTACCCAACCAAAAACTGAGGAACTCCCAGAAAAAATCAACTGTGATTCCCCTTGAGTGTCCAAGACTGATGCCTGCAGAGCCTCTTCAGATGTGCTGCCAGTCAGAGCCTCAGTGGCCTCTGACATGGTCGCGTCAAAGAAATCCAACAATGCAGCCAGACGAGCCTCCAGGTTTATAATGACCTTGGGAGAAACACGAGCCAGAGGCTGAACAGGGGAAGATTCCAGTCGTACTTTTTTTTTACCTTCTTCCTTCCTAATGTCTGACCCTCAGGGTGGAAGATTCCTTCCACTGTATCTTTAGCAAGAAGCTTAAGACACTGGTTCTTAAGATACAAGGAAAGGGAAGACTACTGTGAAGGGTTTTTGGAATGAATGCCTAACAAACAGAACAAGATGTATGGTCATAAGAAATCCGTAGACAAAAAGACACTTATTGTGGCGGTCTTTATGGGGAATCTGTCTCCCACACTGACATTTACCCAAGGAGCACAAAAAAGTAAGAAAAACAAAATCCCCAATGGGGCAGTTATTTGCAACTGCAATAGAAGTCAGCAAATAGGTGTAGGTAGTCAGTGGAGAATGAAAATTAGTTTAACTGGCAGAAAATGGATGCAGGTAAACAGATCGATGGTAAAAACATACTTTCAGACTGACAGCAAAGAAGTTCTGATCATGGTAGGCTTGAACGTCACCTTTATGCCCTATGCTACACAAGGAGCATTTGGGTGACATTTGGCATACCTTTTAAAACAACAAGTAGTCTTTGGTACACCGGCCGGACGTTTGGGCTTCCACGGCAGGCACCAATCTGTTAAGAATACTGTAGCAGTGAATGTAAGGACATCACATATTTTGGCCATATACAAGTCTAGCAAGCTTTAAGAAAGACTTGGAAAAAGTATTACCAAAAGTTCTACGAGGGAAAATGTAACGGACTAAAATGCTCATTCTTTTAGAATGAGAAATATTTATATTATCCTAAACATGATGGATCTTTTGATAGCAAAACTAACAAACTAAGAAAAACAAAATTCTCTCTCTCTCTCCCTATATATATATATATATATATATATATTCACACACACACACACATATATATATATATATATATATATATATATATATATATATATATATATATATAGGGCATCTAGTGTTGAATGACCAGCTACACCAACACCCAGAATCATCATCATCAACCCCCCCCTTCACATTTTCTACATGGGGTTCAGGTATCGTGACAAGTGTTGCCATCTCTCTCTGGTCATTGCCACTCTTTCTACCTTCTTTAACACTCATTCCTAACTGTCACAGATCTTCTCTCACACAATCCATCCACCTCTTTGCTGGATACCCTTGTTTCCTCTTGCCTTATTCCTGTCTGTCCCAAAAGTTCTTTGCCAAATTGTCTTCTGCTTTTTTGCAAATATGCTCAAACCACTGTAATCTGTTCTCTTTGACCTTTTCTGTAATTAGAGCCAATTTGGCTTCTGCTCTTACATCATCATTTCTTCACCTGTCCCACAGTGTGCATTCTACCATGCATCTAAGGCACTTCATCTCCATTATCTATAGCTTCCTCAACTGGTCTGCCAGAATATCGATGTTAAAACGTTGACACATTGTGTGCATGCTTTGGGGATTACCCCGGAGAAGACTAAACCAAGTATAAGTGCTTTCTGCATGGGAGCAAGGCCCCACCGAATCCCCTGTGTATGGGGCTGCACCCCCTTATTCCCTTCTAGTTATATATACTAACTCAGAGCCTGCACAATTCCTAGGGAAAGGGAATATCTCCCTATTGTGGATTGTCAGTCTCACACACCTGTCAACAATCTATCTGTGTTGACCAAATGATGTAGACCAAACAGATGTTGACATAGTTGGTCATTTGACCAACTGTCCACAAAACGTGTGTATAAATATATATATATATAAATTCAAATCTCAAGTCTTCATCAGACACTGTACATTAAGTGTCCCCTTCAGAAACTGCTTCATCAGCCTGTGTTAAGCCAAAGGTCTGAGCTACACTAGGCCGAGTTGAAGGAATGGAACTTATAAACAATGACATTGGTAATCTCCAAACTCTGGAACCTACCCAGTTCGGGTTTGTAAAAGCCAGATCATGTCTCCTAAACCTGACAGACTTTTTTGAAGCGGTCACCAAAGCCGTAGATGAGGGTAAGGTGGTTCACACAGCCTATCTAGATCTCACCAAGGCTTTTGATGCCATGCCCCACTCTGGAATTATAGATAAACTCACTAAACTAGGTATAAATCCCTATGTCACAAGATGGGTTGCCAAATGGCTCACTGACAGAACCCACACTGTAAAAGTAGCAGACTCTAAATCCAACATCAGACCAGTGACAAGTGGAGTACCACAGGATTCAGTTCTAGATCCTATCTTGTTTGGTATCTACTTCTCTAAGTACAGGCTAACACAGAAGGTCTTTGGCTAACAAAATTCGCAGATGACTGCAAACTAGGAGCCATAATCAAAACTCCTAACGATGTGGACATCCTACAAAAGGGCCTCATTGAGATAGATGCCTGGTGTCAAAGCCATGGTCTCAAGCACAATGTCAAAAAGTGCATTGTCATCCCTTTTGGTAAAAACTCTGTACCCATGAACTACCACATAGGTGGTAGTCTACTTAACACCGAAAGTGTGATAAGAGACCTTGGGACACAGGTGGACAGTAGTCTCTCCTTTGATAATCACATTGCCACAGTAGTCAATAAATCCTTCTACATGGCACACCTCATCACAAAAGGTTTCTCATCCAGGAAAAAAGAGGTCATTGTTCCCCTCTACTCATCACTCATTAGACCCATTATAGAGTACAACACCCCTTTTGGTATGTACCTCACAAGACATCTACAACAACTGGAAAGGCCACAGAAATACCTCACAAAGAGGATTACCGGCCTCAAACAGATGCCCTAAGCAGACCGTCTCAAAAAACTTCAGCTTTCTGTCGCATATCGCCTACTCAAAGGTGATCTCTGCCTAACATACAAAGCTATGTCAAACCCAGAGCTGCTGGACATGCTCCACATAAAGAAATCCCAATCCCTCCGACATACATGCTCTAGGGACCTAAACCTTGTCACCACAATAAACAGAACATGCTGGAGGGATAGATTCCTGTCCCAGAAACCTCCCATACTCTGGAACAAACTACCTATCTATATCAAAGGTCCTCATTAGCACTCTTCAAGAAAAATCCTGATGATTGGATGGGAGATAGGAAATTCACCCTGGGGATCACTTCTGTGCCTCTACTTGACAGGGGTGCAGGAAAATAATTTTCTTGGGTGGCAAAAGCCAGGGTACCGTTTTGCTAGGCTTATATAGGCCCTAGGGCCAATAGCCTAGTACCTACCTATGAACCTATGAATGTGACTGAAACATGGAAACATGCATTAGGATCACAAATGAAGCCCAAGTAAAATGGATATTGCAAACAGAAAAATAAGATATGTAAGTTCAATTCCTGAGGGGGAAGGGAGTATTATCCACCCAGACAGTTATGCACATGTCTGATGGAGTGATTCCTTGTGCTTTTTTAACAACTCCATTAACAACTTCTAGAAATTTCAGAGGAAGCAGAGAGACTAAAAGAGGATTAACACCCTGTGATGAAGATGACAGCCCCACTAGTCCAATGGAACTCCCCTCAGCTGGACCAATATGCATATGATGCTGCCAGGAGCCTAAACACCTGAAAACAAACCCTTCTTGGCCAAGAGGTGACCAGAATGAGTCATGGTTTTTCATTTGAAAATTTAGCAAGTAGGTGGTTGCTCAAGGCAGGTATCAGCCTAGCACTGAGCAGCATAACACCTTCTCCAAAGCTGATGCCACTTTACCAACAGAAAATGGTTGATTTTAACAAATGGCTTAGCTTCTGGTGTTAATCCAAGGAGGCACAATATTTCATGGCCTGGGAGGATATGCCTGACAGAACATGCTGCTTTGCCAAGAACGATCTGCATATATCTCCTCTAGGCTTTTGGATATTAGCAAAGACCTTTTCCACCCCCATAATACCTTTTTCAGGCAATACCAAACCGATAAACCTCCCAACTTAACTAAACTTATGAAGGAATATCTGAAGGTGGGATTGCTCAATGCTAGAAGTCTTAACAAGAAACTCCAGTCCCTGCAAGCTTTCCTTTCCCTGGAGAGTGTAGACATCTGTGTAGAAATGTAGACATGGTTTAAAGTCACAGAGAGTACTCAAGCAATGCAAGGTTGTAATGCCTTTCAGGCCTTTAGACTGGCTACTGGACAGGAGAGAACTAAAGGTGGAGAACTCTCAGTCTATATTAAAACCAACCTCACAACATAGATAAACTGTCTGACACTAGATAAAGTGTCTGACCCACTGGAACTCATACACGTGCAACTCACTACAAACAAGGTCTTGTACCATATACTTGCAACCTACAGGCCCCCCCTCCTTGCACCAGGAAATCGATACTACCTACCTCAGCAGACAGGAGCCCACCCCATTCAACCAAATATGATATTCATGGGGGATCTCAACTACCCCTCTACAGTTTGGGAATCCTACACCACTTCTAATGCACATGCCCAGTGATTCCTAAACTTTGTGAATACCAACATCCTGGAACTGTTGGTCCATTCTCCTACCAAGGGTAGAGATATCCGTGATCTTGTACTATGGAACATGAGAGGACAATGTTCCTCACCCAATGTAATGTCTTTGCTCATCAGATCTGACCAAAAGACCGTACTGCTTGAAGTAAAAATTAAATCTGGGATTTCAGCAAAACCAAAAACCTTTAGGAAGTATTCTAAGGCAACACCTTGGCTAAATTCCAAGCACCCCCCAACCCAATAAACACCACAGCATATGCTGAGCTATTTCAAAATCTCTGTACAACCATATTGATAGCTGTATAGACTGAGCTGTGCCCACTCGTATTAAGAATAAGACAAACTCAAAAGACAAGCCACCCTGGTGGAATCCCAATATCAGTTGGTTATAAAAGAAAAAAAAATATTGGCCAAGCATAGCAGGAATAAAGCCCTGCATTCTAAAAGCCACTGACCAATCTAAACAGGCAGGTAACAGGGTTAATTAATAATTTAAAGGCTAAATTTGAAGAAAAAAATAGCTTCTCAGGCAAAGAACAACCACAAAGCTTTTTACAGCTATGTCCATAACCTCAGGGGAAAAATGCAACAACATGCAGAACTTACTGTAAATGGCATCACCCACACTGAACCAGAGGCCACTGCCAATGTTTTGGCTGACAGGTCCAGCTTAAATATCTCACTTACTCCCCCCAGTGGTCCAAAGGAGATACCGCATACCATAATCTCCCCAACCATTACAAGGGAACAGGTCATCAATGCATTTTTCAAGACCAAAAACACTGCATTGATGGGAATTAATAACATCCTAGGATGCTTAATAAATAGCATAAAATCTGACCTCTCTGGTCCACTTGAATCACTTTTCAACTGGAGCCTACAGTCAGTCAGTCAGGCTTTGTGCCAATTCATTCCCCTGCACAAAGGAAGTTAAACCACTGATCCACTTAATTAGAGGCCCATAAGTTTTACCAGCCTCATATGTAAGGCCATAGAAAGAATCATCATGGACATGATAAATGAGGACATAGGTAACCTGCAAACGCTAGACCCATTACAGTTCAGCTTTGTTAGAGAAAGGTCAAACCTATTCAATCCGGTGGGGTTTTCTGAGTGGGTCAACAAAGCACTGGATCAAGGTAAGACTGTGCACAAAGCTTACCTTGACCTGGCCAAGGCTTTTGATACAATACTCCACTCTGGCATTATAAACAAGCTCACTAATTCAGGTATAAACCCTTTCATCACCTGCAGGATGGCCAAGTGATTCACTGACAGGACCCTGGAGATCAAAATAGGTGAGGCCACCTCCAACAAAAGGTCAGCAACTAGTTGAGTCCCCCATGGCTCAGTATTGGGCCTACTTCTTTTTGGCATCTACTTCTCTTAAATTGAAGCAAATGTTGAAGGTTTATGTCTGAATAAATTTGCAGATGATTGCAAGCTGGGGATTATCATCAACTCCCCTGAGACACTAGCATTCTTCAAGACGGTCCCTCTCTAACAAATGGTGCCAAAGCCATTGTGTTAAATTCAATGCTAAGAAATGCATAATTGTACCCTTTGAGAAGTCAAGCATCCCGGCTAATTACCATGTTGATAATACACCCCTAAAGTTAACCCAGTGGTCAATGATCTGGGTACGCACATAGACGGTAGCCTTAACTTTTATCAACACGTGGTCACAGTGGTTTTTATGTTGCATACCTTATAGGTAAGGGCATGGCATTTACATCCAAAGAGGTCATTATCCCACTGTACTCTGCCCTTATCCGAACAATCAGAGTACAATGCCTCCTTCAGTATGTACCTGACCAGGCATATTCAGCAACTAGAAAGTACAGTTGTGTACACTTACCATAAATGTAGATGCTCGAGTGTATTCACTATTGCAGTCATTACTTTTGGGTAATCTGCTTGCAGGTTGCCCTCAGTCGGCCTGATTAACAAAGTCTTGGGTCCTGCATTGGTTGCTGTCCCTTCTTCCATGACATCAGGTCATCAGGGGTATAAAACATGCAGCCGATGCCATTACATCAGCTTTTCTTGCCCCAGTTGTCAGGTGCCCCCCTAATGGGGAGCAAATAAACATAAAAACACAAAGGTATACCTCCAACAAAAAGCAAATACACCAAAAAGGCTTTTAAGCATAGTAAAGGAAAGTAGAGGTATAGCCAGAAGTCAGGGGGCTGGAGGGAGGGTAACCAGGACTGCAACAGTGAATACACTCGATCTACATTTATGGTAAGTGTACACAGCTGTACTATGTTCTTCGTGTTTCACTGTTGCAGTCATTACATTTGGGTAGATTCCCAAAGCTATGGTTGGGAGGAGGAGTTTATATAGCATTAGGGCCAGCTATAAGGCCCTGCAAGATGGCAGTGGCAAAGCCAGCTCTGGATTTAGAAAAAAATGGCATATGATAATGCTTGGTGAAAGTATGTACAGCACTCCAGGTAGCAGCTTCTAGGATGTCCCAGGTAGGAACACCTCTGAGAAAGGCTGCAGAGGTAGATGCAGCCCTGGTGGAGTGAGATCTGATTCCCTGGGGGATAGGTTTTACATGGTGCTTAGAGCAGAAATTAATGCAATGGCTTATCCATTTAGAAATGGTTTGTTTTGAAATAGCCTTCCCCTCTGCCCCTGCAGCAAATGCTACCAGCAGTTGTTCATATTTTCTTCGAGGTTTAGTCCTGTCCAAGTAGAATCTAAGTTGTCTGTGCACATCCAAGGAATGTAGAATCCATTCCCCTTTGTTCTGTGGATTGGGAAAGAAGGTTGGCAAATGAATGGACTGATTACGAGCCACAATGGATACCACCTTGAGCATGAAGGATGGATTGGTCCTGAGTGACACCTTGTCCGCATGAAAGATGATAAAGGGCTGCACTGCCATAAGGACCTGTAATTCAGATATCCTTCTAGCTGACGTGATTGCTAAAAAGAAATCTGTTTTCCAAGAAAGAAATTTTAACTCTGCCGTAGCAGCTGGCTCGAAAGGAGGTAGAGTGAGTTTATCCAGTATAAAGTTAAGGTCCCACGCAGGGGTTGGAGCTCTCCTGGGATGGTCTCAAATTTCTGGCCCCTCTGAGGTACTACTTGAGCAAAGGATGAGAGAAGAGGAGAGGTTTTGTGTTATAATGAGCTGAAATGGCTGAGGCATGGATTTTAATGGAGGAAAAAGACAGGCCCTTGTGAAGCATCTCAGTTAAATCTGAGGTAAATTGGGTGCTGCTGTGCTCATCCCTTGAGATTGGTTCTAGGCACAGAATCTCTTCCATTTTTCAGCATAAGATTTTCTAGTACTAGGCCTCCTTGTCTCTAAGATGACATCCATCACAGGTTTGCTGACGGATGATAAGGGTGAGTTTAAGAAATTAGCCAGGCTGCAAGGTTCAATGTTGGAAGCTGAGGGTGCAGAATCTGGTTCTCCTGCTGAGACAGCAGGGAAGGGGTCTGAGGCAGGTGCCATGGAGATAACAACGACACACTGCACAGGAGGGGGTACCAGTGTTGGCGCGGCCAGTCTGGAGCAATCAAAATCATCCTTGGTTTGTCCTGTTTGGCTTTTAGTAGAACTTTGGAGAGCAGAGGCAGCAAGGGGATGGCGTAGACTGATAGGTTTCTCCAGCTGAAGGACAGAGCATCCACTTTCCAGGCTTGTTTGTGGGGAGTCCTTGTGCAAAACCTGTCCAATTGGTAATTCTGGGGGTGAGGCACATAGATCTATGTCTGGGCTCCCCCATTCGCTTGTCAACATGTTGAAAATCCTTGGTTCCAGTTTTCACTTGTGTGGGTCTATGAGGTTTCTGCTTAGTCCGTCTGCCAGTGTATTTAATTTTCCTGGCAGGAATTGAGCTTGTAGGTGAACTTGGTAGCTCAAGGCTGTGTTCCACAATGCCATGGCTAGTCTGCAAAGGGGGAAGGAATGTGTACCCCCCTGCTTGTTTATGTACCACATAACTGTGGTGTTGTCCATCTTTACCATTAGTTGTCCTGGAAGAATGTAGTCCTTGAAGGCTGTCAGAGCATTCTGTACAGCTTACATTTCTTTTTGATTGATATGTAGGTGCAATTGACTTGGGTTCCATTTGCCCTAAATACACTTCCCTGCCAGGTGAGCCCCCCATGCATAGTCTGATGCATCTGTTGTTAGGGTTTGGGCGGCAGGGGGTAGTGTGAATGGTAGTCCCTTGTTTTGGTGGCAGGCCTCTACCCACCAGAGGAACTCTAGGCATTGGCAAGGTATGATAGGAATCATTGTTTCTAGGCTGTGAGAATGTTGACTGCATAGGCTTTTTAGATACGACTGTAGTTTCCTCATATGCAGTCTTGCATATGGAATTAGAAGAATGCAGGAGGCCATGAACCCCAAGGCTTGGCAGTATTTGTCTTGCAGATAGCAGGGATTTTGTGGCCACTTGTTTGAAATAGGTTATCAAATGAATTTGCTTTTCTGGTGTGAGGTAAGCCTTCTGGGAAGTTGTATTCAAGCTTGCTCCCAGGAATGTAATTTGTTGACAGGGTACCAGTTGTGATTTCTTTTCATTTATGGTGTACCACAGACAAGTTAGAACCCTTTTTACAAATGCCAGATGATTCAAAAGTATGCCCTGGCTTTCTGCATGAATTAGACAATCGTCCAGGTATGGGTATATTTGAATACTTCTCTGCCTGCAAAATGCAATAACGAGCCAGGCGCTTTGTGAATACCCTGGGCGTAGTAGACAAGCCAAAGGTCAGTGCAGAGAACTGATAATGCGTGTAGCTTGCTTTGAAGCATAGGTATCTTCTGCAAGATTCCCTGATTGGGATGTGCAGGTATGCTTCTTTTAAATCTAGTGTTGCCAACCAGGCATCTTTGCCTAGCATAGGAAGTAATTGGTGAAGAGTCAGCATCTTGAATTTTGGAATCTCCAGAAAGGTGTTTAGAGTAGACAGGTCCAGGATTGGACACCATGATTTGTCTTTTCTGGGTACTAGGAAAAGTCTGGAGTAGAAACCTTGTCCTTTTTCCTCTTCTGGTACCAGATGAATAGCTCCCATGCTTAAGAGAGAAAGTACTTGTTTTTGAGCCTCTGCCCACTGATTTGGGGGCAGTTCCGGCCACCCATTTGGTGTTGGCAACGTGTGGAAATGAAATCTGTATCCCTGGGACACTATATTTAAAACCCATTTTTCCTGGGTTATGAGTTCCCAGTTCTTTGCATGAAGAGCAATCTTTCCCCCCAAAGGGGCGGTCAGAAGACAAGTGCTTGGAAATTTTAAAAGGAAGTCATTGAGACTGTTTACCATAGGGGGGTGTCTTGTTATTCCCAGATTTGGAAGTGGAGGCCCCCACTGCTTAGTTCTGAGAGTCCCTGGGACTGAAACCTGGGGTTTTTGTTGTGTCTGGGTTTGGCTTGAGAAAGACCTGGAAGGGACTGAAAGGACCAATTCTTAGTAGGCCAGTGTCTACTAAATCTAGGAGGCTGCACTTCTAATAAAATCTTTAACAGTTTGCATAGATTTAGCTTTATCTTCCATCTTTTTAAGAACTTCTTCAGCCTTGTTGGCAAACAGGCGGTCCTGATTTAAAGAAGCATCCAACAATTTAGCTTTAACATGATCAGGCAAAGATTGTTCCTTAAGCCAAGCATGCCTCCTAAGCACAGACCCAGTAACAGCAGCCCTGCAAGAGGCCTCTAAAGAATCAAAACCACATTCCAACTTCTTCAGCAGAATGCATTAAGTCCTGTAAATCTTTATTTTCCACACAGTCAGGAATCAACATCATTTTCTGTTTAAGCAGTCCAATGATATGCTGCTGATATTTTAACATATGAAATTGGCAGTTTAAAGCTCTGACTGCCAAGGTTGCTGAAGTATAAACCTTTTTACCCCATCTATCCAGCTCCCTGGAGTCTCTATCAGAAGGGGTAGGAGTTTTAGCAGTAGAAGCCTTAATGCCCTTGGGCCCCTGAGAAATAGTCTCTGGATCTGCAACAGGATTTTTGAAAAGAAACTTGTGGGACTCAGGAACTCTGTGGTATCTGTCAGGTTTACTAGGAGCAGGAGGCAGGGAATCAGGGGCCAAACTGGATTCCGGGAAAACATCATCAACAATGTCTAGTACAGAAGGTACAGCCAAAGGCCTATGCTGAGGAAGAATGAAATCCCTAAGCCTCTTTTTTGAATCAGAAAATTCCTGGCTTTCCCAGTGAAAATGCTCCCTAAAGTATGTAAGGTTTCCCCAAAAGAAAAATCCTCAGGAGGGGAAGCAGAGGGAATAGAATCCTCTGCATCAGAATCTTCATAAGTAGGTAAGGACAAATCCAGGTCAACAGAAGAGTCAGAAGAAACAGAATCCTGATCAGAAGATTCATAATCATGCTCAGCCCTAGGCCTCTTGGAGGGGGGGGTTGACTACCCCTGATTAGAGTTATTAGAACTTCAGCCATTTTTATCATTTGTTTTTTAGGAATAGGGGCCTGAGCATGTGGCCTGGGCGTTGGTTTTTTAGACATGGATCGAGGTTTAGGCCTTAGTAATGAAGGAGGTGTCGATTTAATATGCAAGTCCATAGGCCTGAATACACCCTCAGAAGCCGGTGCCTGCACAGCAGCTCCGGACCCATGCAAGGTAGAGACATCCACGGGTTCCATAGATGAAGTACCTCTCGGCATACCGGACTCCAAATGGGTCACAGTAGAGGCCTGCGAATCAGAAATAGCGGGTATCAGGGGCTGCAAAAGCACTTCACTGAGTACCGGCGACTGGCTTAGGAGAAGCATCGGCGGCAGTTTTGGACCTCGGCGGCCTGTCTCTGTCTTTATCTTTGCATTTTTTCAGAATCCCGATAGTCGGATGGCTAACCAACGACATTTCTGGATAATTAAACCGAGAACTGAAATATTTAGAGGCAAAAATATACCGATGACAGATAGTGCGCTGATTAAATAAAGCACAAAACCAACAGCAAGGTAAGTCGTGGTCAGGGCCTAGGTAAGGAATACAGTATGAATGAAAATCTTTATGAGGTACTTGCTTTCCACAAGTAATGCAATTCTTAACTTTTACTGACATCGGTAAGGAGCAAGAAAAAGCTTCCCCAATGGGGTACTTAGCTTTAAGTTGAAGACTTCGGTTCTGAAACTCGAAAACAAAAATTTCAGGAGTCGGCCGACTGGCACTTGCGAACTGCTTCTGCTTCTGGTACCGCACGGCAAGAAAGACTGATGTAATGGCGTCGGCTGCAAGTTTTATACCCCTGATGACCTGACGTCATGGAAGAAGGGACAGCAACTGAAGCAGGACCCAAGACTTTGTTAATCAGGCCGACTGAGGGCAACCTGCAAGCAGATTACCCAAATGTAATGACTGCAACAGTGAAACACAAAGAACATCAACCTCAGTGGTTCCTTACTAAAAGAATACAAGGTGTAACAAATCTGCCATATGCGGAGCACCTTAAAGTCCTTTTCCTCTACTCAGTCAACTATAGATTGCTGAAGGTAGATCTATGCCTGGCTTATGAGGCATCCACAAACCCCACACCTTTGAATTTCCTGCATATTTGAAAGTCAAAGAGTATCGGAAATACAAGGTCTAGGGACCTGAATTTTGTCATTGACTTAAACATAATATGCAGAATATGCTGGAGAGACAGATATGTTGTCCCAGAGAATGCCAATCCTATGGAACAGGATTCCTCAGAGAATGCCAATCCTATGGAACAGGCTTCCCATCCATACAAAGTTGAGTTTGTCTATTGCACAGTTTAAACACATCCTAGTCTAGTGGATGGGGAATAGGAAATTTACACTGGGCCTGGTATCCATGTCCCTTATGGACAGAGGTAGCTTATAAATGCCTTGCCCTTAATGTCCTATTTGGATACAGGACATCATTATTCTTTTGGGAAAACTTGGCTAGGCTTAGAAAGGCCCCATGGGTTGTTAGCCTAGTAACAATTTATGAAGCCCTGACTGCAACCCAGATGATCCATGAGCAGCTAGCAGCACAGGATGGATTGGGTAGGGAAAAATGGGAGTGAATGGATAATGCCAGCTTGTCCATCTTGTGGGTAGTGTAGTAGTCTGGCTCAGTGCATGGGTGATATCTACAGGAATACAGACGCATTACCTGCAGCATGGAGAGCCTAGCATGCACACATTGCAAGTGATGTACCACCTGGTCTGCAGGTTGGACATTTACAGAAACATGCTTGCACCTCAAACAAGCAGCAAATAGTAGAGCTCGCAAAACTTCTCACAGGATAAGGACAGGACAGTCTGCAGGATTTATAGACTGTATTGCTCCCTAACACCTAACTCTCACCTCCACTAGGGATTGAATAGGTTGAAGGGCTATCACCTTGCTGAAAAAATAAGTGGGTCAGCTGCGTGCAGGAAGGACAACCACAGGGCTGATCCTGTGGACTTAAAATCCTGTGTATTCTTTTTTTAACAGGCTATAGACAACAAATTTACAGTAAACCTAACAAATGCGGTGTAGACAACAACAACTCTACTATAACTCAGAGGAACCATGGAAGTATAAGGCAGACAGTGTGGAGACTACAGTACATAGTGATACTACATACATTTCTTGATAAGTTAACTGCGCAGATTTCCTGAAGTAGAATCATTTCAAACAGAAAGTACAGAAATAGCCATTAGCCTGGACTCACATATGTACTTAGGATGCTCAACTGTTATTATTTTAATTCAATTCTATTTCAAACAAAAAAAGATCTGGAAATAGAATTCAAAATTGTTTCACTACTGGGAAAAAGTCCCCACATATCCATGCAGGAGTTTCATACCCTGCACTCCATTACTTAACATAATAAATTATATTGTTGCTGCACCTGAAAAAAAGGGGTATTTCCCCTCCAGTGACCAGCATTCAATCAATGTGCATTTAAAAACTAAAACTCACACCTTTCAAATATCAGAGTGGTTAGATCAGACAAGGACTATGGTTGCTCTTGGAACAGAGGATGGCTACTCCTCCAACAATACCAATAAGGCCATGTTCACTGAGAGACTATACCAAGTGGAATATATCTCTCCCAAATCCTCAAAAACAATAAAAAAGATGAGAAAGGAGTGTGGATTTTTGGTCAGGTGGGGGGGGGGTAAGAGTATTAATCTACAAATAAACATATTGAGAAATACACTAATAACATTCCCACAAAGGCCCCCACTAGTGCAGATGGGCTACTGCCTTAATTTATTGTGCTATTCAAAGATCATATACTTCCCACACAAACCACCAAGCAAAGCACGATAAAGTTAGACAAACCACTTAGCCAGTAAAAAAGCTGCACAGTGAAAAAATGCAAAAAATAATTTAATAAAAATTACTCTAGTGCCCTGGCAAAACACAGCCTTCTTGGAATTAATACAAGCAGTAAAAAACACACTTCTTAAATACACAAACCCAATAAAACTGATTAACTAATTAACTAATTGAATCAATTAAGTCACAAAAGGGCTTTCCAATTACATTCCTTATTCAAGCCCCTAGAACTAAGAGTGTCAAACGTAAGAATAAAAATAGTTTCTTTAAAGTGTAATCTATTTTTTAAGGCGTCATCTTTCTCAATGACTTGCTCCAAAAGACATGCCTTTAAATCAGAAAATATCCCCATGAATCAAATTGAAGTGCAGAGCTACTGGGTTCTCAAAATGTTTGTTTTTAATATCTCTAATGTGCTCCTGCAGTCTTAATTTAAAAATTATTTTAGTTTCACCTATATAAAAAAGACTGCAGGAGCATGGAATTGCATAAATTGCCCCTTTCTTAGTACATGTATGGAGTTTAAGGGGCAAAAATTAACCCCATTGATTTTCTCAAAAGACCTCAATACATACTTACGTATGGAGCATTTGCCACAAGGAACAGTACCACATAAACCTCTAACTCTACCTATATTCTCACTTGGGGGGGGGGTCATACAAATTATGTACAACCATGTCCCTAACATTTCTCTCCTTTTTGTGTGATATAAGGGGTATCTATACAAATTTTTAACACTATTTCTACCTTTGAGAAGAAAAGTCCAGTACTATTAATTATATTTACTACTTCTTGACTAAAAATATTATAACTTGTAACAAAATATATTTTCCTATCACCACTATTAGCTAATTAATTTACCCTAAAATTATCATTTCTATCAATTATTCTACGCTCCTGTCCATATGGAATAAGTAACTTTTTTAACGACTGTATTATCAAATCCTCACTATAGCCTCTTTGTCTAAAGGCAATACACATCTGTAATATTTCATTCTGTAGTACTTCAGGGTCACTACACAACCTACTAACTCTCAATAATTCATTATATGGTAAAGCATAAAGTACATGTGAAGGATGACAGCTATTACTACCAAGAAAATGTGCAATGTCATTAAACTTGCTATGAATTTCAGTATTCACCTTGTTGTCACTGATTCAATTAGTTAGTTGGTTCATCAGTTTTATTGGGTTTGTGTATTTAAGAAGTGTGTTTTTTACTGCTTGTATTAACTTCAAGAAGGCTGAGTTTTGCCGAGGCGCTAGAGTAATTTTTATTAATTTTTTTTTTGCATTTCTTCAGTTTGCAGTAGATCTTTGAGTGTTTTCTTTATCTGAAAAAAATATTTTCAGGTTAAGTAGTCTGCAAAAATCAACTACAGCTCCAACCTTGCCTTATGTGTGGTTTAATCCTCTACCTTCTAACATCAAAACAAAATTTGAAGAAGACTTATCATAATGACAGATCTGTGTTGTCTGCTTCTGTCCTTCCTCATTGGATGGATCTTCAGATACGACCTCGGATTCCATCTTCGGCCACTCAAGACTTTGGATCCTAAGCTCAGGCTCCTCCCTTTACCCATAACTTCCTGCAAAGCCCAATATTACCTCAGACTGAGCTTGCTCAAGAAAACAGGCAAGCACATACAGGTAATGACAATAACAATAATGCTATAAAGGATTATCAAATGGAATTTGAATGCTCAGAAACTGATCTAGAGCTAAACAGTGCACTTGAAGGGCCGTTAGATTAGGCAAGTCTTGTCAAACCAGGATAAAGAAACAATGAATTTCATAATCAGGCAGGGGGGTAGATTGGAGGGAAGTTAGTGAAGGGTGGAAGCAGACAACACAGATCTATTGTTATGGTAAGTACATAACTTTCATATCTGATGTTGTCTCTTCTATCCGTTCCTCAATGGATGCAACAGAGTCTCCAGCTAATATAAGGCTTGGGTGGATTCATGAAAGGATATTCCAGAGGACAGCTGAACCAAAAGCTGACCTGCTTCTAGACAGGAAATCCAGTATATAATGGGATACAAAGGTATACATTTTAGATCAAGTGGCAGCAGCATAAATGATATCAATAAATGCCCTGGAAAATAAGTCAGTAGAGATTGCCGCAGACCTAGTAGAGTAAGCCTTGACAGGTTTACTTAAAGGTAAGCCTTTTTCTTTATATGACACAAGTAGACTACCACCTTGGTAAGGTGACTTCAGAAACTCAATGACCCAGTTTATTTGCTGAAAATAACGCAAAAGTTGATTAGACTTTCGGAATGGTTTTGTATGGTGAATGTGAAAACAGAGCTGCTTATGAACATCCAACAAATGCAGCATATATTCTCCTTGCTTAGATAAATTTAGGAAGAAAACTGGCAAATTAATGTTTTGATTCAAATTTGTCTCAGTAGCTACCATTGATGAAAAAGAAAAATTGGTTTGATGGGAAACTCTGTCCGTATGAAAAAATAATGTATTAAGGTTTACGCCAAAGGGATTGGAGTTCTGATACCCTCCTTGCAGAAGTAACTGCCACTAAGAATACCATTTTCCAAATTAGGAACTGGAGATCCACCTTGGCTGCAGGCAAACAGTGGTTCAGTCAGTGTCCGAAGTAAAATAGTAATGTACCAAGGAGAGAGAGGATTTTTAATAGGAGTTCTGAGAAGATAAGTACCCCTCATAAAGGCCTTAGATAATTTTAGAGACAAAATGGGGACTGATTCTCTCAAATATGGAAACAGGGAATAGCTGACAAATGGACTTTGATAGTGAAGTAGTTGGCACCATTTTGAAAAAGACAGGCTAGAATGGCTAAGACCACTGGAAGAGGTGCTGAGACATACTCTAAATTTCTTTCAGTAGCCCAAACAGAAAATAATTTCCATTTGTTTTTGTACAACTTCCTAGTAGACAGTCTCTGTGATAAAATAAGAATATAGATAACCTGGGAAGAATGTCTGGACTGGCTAACCATCAATGGAAGTGGAGAAACTGAGTGGTTAGTTTGAGGACTCGAGTGTCCAGAGGAGGTAGGCTAGATGGGTGAGAAAAGAGATCCTGGCTGGGATACTGTACCAATGAAGGATATTTCAGATGAGGCTACAGATACGAGAACCAAACTTGTCAAGGCCAAAAAGGGTAATGAGGATAACAATGACCTTCCTCTCTAGTCCTGCCTGAAGAAACTTTGGGATGAGAGGAGTTGTAGGAAGGAATAAAGGAGACCAGGGGGCCAAGTGTGGATCAAAGCATCCCTGGTGGCTCCCTTCTGGGGGATCAGGGCAAAGAACCTGCTGCATTTGGTGTTGTGTGGAGAATCAAAATGACTGCATCACAGTTGGCCCCAAGCAGCAGAAAATCTCTTCTGCCACCTTTTGATTGAAGGACTACTCATGAGACAGGAGGATCGATCTCCTCAAACTGTCCACTTGCACATTGGACTTCCTTGGAATAATGTGCATTGCTAGAAGACTGAAGGACCATTCGTAAGACATGAGGATCAATCTCCTCAAATTGTCCACTTGTACAGTGGACTTCTCTAGAATAATGTGCATTGCTAGAAGAGAGTGATTGGAAGAGATCACCAATTGCCAAACCCTCATGACTTCTAGACATAATGGATAAGAACAGTTTTCCCCTAGCTTGTTGACATACCAGACTACTGACATACTTTGTTTGGAGACATCAGTCCTTGAAGAGGGGAGTCCTGGAAGAACAACATTAGGAGAACTGCCCTCATCTCTAGAATGCTGACATGGAGATTGACCTCAGAGGGGAACCACATGCCTTGGACTATCTTCCCTTGTAGTGCCCCTACCCCTAAATGGGAAGCATTTGTGGTCACAATGGCTCTGGGTTGGGGAAAGACAAATGGGCAACCTTGCAATATTCCAGGTGATTCAAGCTTCCTGTAAATGTTCATCAGACATACTAGGAAACACACTGGTTGGAGCCTTATGGACCACTGCACTGCTAGGGCCCACTGTAGTACTCTCATGTGGTATCTGGTGAAACAGACTAAAGTGATGGACACTGCCATCAAACTCAGTAAATGGACCATTCTCGACATTGGTTGTTGGGATAAAAGGAGATCAGCATAATTGTGAAGTGACGATAATCTGCTTTGTAGGTTTGCCTTTTGATGAATTGTTTCCATGTGTACTCCTATGAACTCTGTTTAACTGTACACATTTACTGTGATTCCCAACACTGAACAAATTTAAAGCAAGGAGTCTCTTGCTTGGATAAGCAGATTTATGGTAAGGTCAGAAATGAACTAGTCTTCAAGATATGGGAACACCTGGAACCCTTGCAGCCTGAGGTCTGCTGCATCCACTGCCATGCCTTTGCTGAACACTCAGGGGGCTGTGGTGACACCAAAGGGCAGGGCTCACCACAGACTGGCTCCCAGCTGGAAGAGTATAAACCTTCTGGATTGTCTGTTCATCTTGCTATAGTATCCTGAAGGTCTATGGAGCACATCTAATTGTTCACTCTCAGTAGAATGGATTGAACCATGACAATCTAAAAAGAATAGTTGTGTAAAATTTTACCATAACCATAGATGTCCTTCTCTTCCATGTTGCAGTATTCCAAACCCTTGTATTATCCTCTGCTTACTTCCTGAACATCTGGCCAGTATACAAAAGCTTCTAGTCACTGCTAGGTGCGTTGGACATCTGATGTTGACCAAGGGAGTGTGGGCCATAAAAGTGATGTCTGAACTTACCATTCTTCAGAACTGAATGCCGCAGTCAGGCTCCAGTCCCAGGATACCTGCATGAGTCCAGTGTCATCCAAGAAGGGACAGTTTATTAAAAGAAGGGGGAAGGAGGAAGGGAAGTGTGGCTCATCTGGTCAGGATAAAACAAACATTCGTGGGTTCTGTTCAAGCAGATTTATTACACACAACCACATCAGAAATGAGGCTTTGTAACTTAAACCTAAATAAACTTATAAACAGACTATTGTACTCATACATGTTAACATTCTGGCTGTTCTCTCAAAATGGTACTGCTGCCTGCACATTCTCAGTATTTATATGCATGTGCTACATCTGGAAATTCTTCTTAAAGGTACATACACATGCTCTGATCTACAGGAAGGAATAATGCAACATGGAAGAGAAGGACATCTATGGTTATGGTAAGATTTTACCCAACTATTCTATGTTCTTCTATTCTCATGCTACAGTATTCCAAAACCTTGGCTGAGTGCCACAGCTCAAAAGGAAGAAGAGGAAGGAGACTTGGAACTGTTTTCTAGAAATTCGTGAAGAATTGCTCTGGCAAATCCTGCAATAGATTTGGAAATGTTGAAGTCTATAATGTTTGGTAAAGGTATGGACAGAAGTCCATGTAGCTGCCTCTAAAATTGAGGCAGTGTCCAGTTCCTTGAAGAAGGCTCTGGATGAAGTCATAGCTCTAACAGAGTGAGCCTTAATTTTGGATCTTAGATGTTTTACATGGTAAGTGCAACAGAAGGTAATGGCCCTGGAAATCCAGGCAGAAATAGTCTGTTTTGTCACTGCTTTTCCCAGAGTCCTGGGATGAAAGGAGCAAACAATTAGTCTGATTTCCTAATTGACTGCCTTGTCAATGTAAAATTTAAGCTGTCTGTGAAAAATTCAAGGGAATGCAAGACTCTCTCAATGTCATTCTGTGGATGTAGGAAGAAGGTGGGCAGATTAATGGCTTGGTTTAAGGATAACTCATTGACCACTTTGGGCATGAAGGAAGGATTGGTCCCAAGAGTCACTCTATCCTTGTGGAAAGTGAGAAAAGGAGGAATAGCATAAGGGCCTGCAGCTTTGACACTCTTCTGGCTGATGTTAAGGCTACCAGGAATATAGTTTTCCAAGTACAGTGTTTCAGAGAACCTTAGATGCTGGTTCAAAGGGGACTACCGTGAGCTTCTCTAAAACATAGTTCAGGTGCCATGGTGGTGGAACCAGCTTCTTAGGGGGCCTGAGATGCAGTACTCCCTTTAGAAAAAATTTTGCAGGTTGCTGAGATGCTAAAGGGGGATCTAAAGGCAGACAAGCTGAAATAGCAGCAAGGTGGGCCTTGACAGAGGAATATGCCAACCCTGTCTGCAGGAGTTCACAAAGATATGACAGTACCAAGGGAACATCATCTTGAAATAGGTATAACTGTCTTTGTAGACACCACATGGCGAATAATTTCCACTTAGACAAATACAATCTCCTTGTATTAGGTTTCCTGACCTCCTGCTGGACTGTGAGCATGTCCTCTGTGTTAAAGTATCTGTAAGGGATCAGAATTATATCACCCAGAGGGTAAGATTCAGAGACTGTAGGTGGGGATGGATTAGGGATCCCTTGTCCTGTGTGAGAAGGTCCACTCTGTGAGGTAACTTATGGTGACTGCCCCTGGCTAAATGCAGAAGGAGGGGGAACCAAAGCTGTCTTGGCCAAAAAGGAGTCATCAACAAGATTTTTGGTTTGTTCTGCTGGATTTTTAGGACTTTTTGAAGACGCGGGAAGGGGGGATGCATAGAGAAACATCCCCTTCCATGAGACTGAGAAGGCATCCATTGCCTTTGCCAGGGGACTGGGTAGCCTGGTGCAAAAGGAGGCAAACAGATCTACCTGTGGTATACCCCACTTGTGGACTATGTCCAGAAACACAACCCTGTGAAGCATCCATTCATGGGATTGTGACATGGACCTGCTCAAGGTGTCTGCCTGAGTGTTTTGAGCTGAAGGGATATATACTGCCTGCGGAGTGACTCCCTGCTGGGTCACCAGCTCCCAGACTTGGAGTGCAAGTCTGCACAGCAAGTAAGATTTTGTTCTCCTGCTTGTTCACATACCACAGAACTGTACTGTTGTCTGTGAACAATTTAGGGGACCCTGCTTTGGGGTATGTTGGAAGGCTTTCAGAGCAAATACTACTTCCATCTGAAGGAGTTTGATCAAGTACCCTGTATTCTCAGGGTACCCATAGCTGCTCCCCAACCCAGATCTGAGGTATCTGTGTACATGCCCTGAACTGGGTGGGGAACTTGTAAGGGGAGCCCTGGGGTTGAATGCTACTTGGTTCAACCACCAGAGGCTCTCTTTCCTGAGACAAGGAAGGAAGGAAATGGCTATTGTACTCAGGGGGGTGTGAGTGCTGTGTCCAGATAGACCTCAGTTATGACTGCAATTTTCTCATTTGGATCCTTGCCAAAAGTCTGAGGTATTGCCTGGTTGTCAAGGTAGTGGCTTGTAGGACAGAGAACAGCTACTTCTTTATGTGTTCCACCTTTTGAGGTAGAAGGAATGCCCTCATGACAGCCGTCCTTATTCTGCACCTGAGGAACACTTGGCCTTGTGAGGAATTTAGATTGGACTTGGGGTAATTGATTTTGAATCCCAGTGCCTGCAGGACTGCTATATGACTGTTAGTAGTTGGCATTGTAGAGACCTGGAATATTCTGCCTGAATCAGGTCATCCAGGTATGGGAAGATATGAATCCCTTGGGTTCTGCAGTATGCAATTACTGAAGCCAAGCACTTGGTGAACACCCTTAGTGCTGTAGAGAGTCAAAAGGGCAAATCAGAGAAGTGAAAGTGAGAGGAACCCACAGAGAAACGTAAACATCTCCTGGAGTTGGTTCTTATGGGAATGTGCAAGTAGCATCCTTTATGTCCAAAGTGGCTAGAAATCCCTGAGGCATTAATAATGGGAAGAGGGTCTGTAGGGTAAGCATTTGAAAGGCGGGTACTTGTAGGGAAAGAATGAGGTGGGAGAGATCCAGGATTAGTCTCCATGGTCCATCCTTTCTTGGGACTAGGAAGAAGTCTTGAATAAAAATCCCTTTCCTCTTCCACTATGGGGATGGGTTGTACTGTCCCTTGAGCAAGCAGACTGTTTATGACTGGCTGGAAAAGGGGGAGTTGTTCTTTGGGTGACTGAGGAATGCCCCTCAAGGACAGTGGGGTGATCCAGGTCATGAAATAACCATTTTCTATAATGGATAAGACCAACCTGTTTGAGGTAATGCTTTTCCAAACTAGAAGACAGTGAGAGAGGCTTAGGGACAGGGGAATGACATTGAGAGGTTTGTGCAGTAAAGGCAGGTAGTCACAGACTACCTGCCCTGTCCAGAAAGTAAGGTTTCTGGACAGGAGTCTGAGCATGTCTGGAAGGAGTCTGCTGCTTCCTGGTGCTCTTCCTGCCCCTGGAAAGAGGTGGTGGGGCAGAATGTTTTTTGATAAATTGGGCTTTGGAGGAATAGTTCCCTTGAAATTTGTGGACAGGAGATACAAACAAGTGCTTTAGGTCCTGTAGCTCCTTCCCCTTTTGTTGGAGAGTTTTGAATAACTCAGCCACTTTTGTCCCAAAAATGGTACAGTTATCTAGAGGTACATCCCAAAGTTTTGCCCTAATGTCATCAGGCAAAGGGTGCAATCTTCACCAAGAATATTTTCTCAGGACTGAAGCAGATGCAACAGATCTGGCAGAAGCTTCAGCAGCATCATAACTGCATCTGATTGAATGCCTTGTGACCTGGGAAGATAGGGAAAGGAGGCTAGAAATGTGTGCCTTAGAAGAAGAGTCAGGGAGGTCTGACAAGAGCTTGGTGGCCTGGGCCAACAACGCTAGGGCATACTTTGACATGTGTGTCTAGTAATTAACTGTCCTGAAGGCCAGGATAGCAGAAGTATATACTTTTTTTGCCAGTATGCTCCATGGTGTAAGAAAGCAGTTTGGAAGGCTTATCAGCAGAAACTGAGACAGTGCCAGTGTCTGCAACAGGGCATTTGATAAGAAATTTGGCCCCCTAAGGGACCTTATAGAACCTATCAGGCCTTCGAAGGGCAGGGGTTGTGAATCAGGGTACACATAGGCTGCAATGAAAACATCCAAACAGGCTGGCAAGACAGGTGGAATAGATGAAGGAGCAGGAGTGTCCAAGTGTCCATTTTCAGGACATCTCAGTGGAATCCCACTTAAAGAACTCCCTCATTTTAGACATTGTCTCCCCAAAGGTGAGATCCTCTCCTGGGGAGTCTGTCCCAGCAGAATCAACCTCTGGGAAAGCATAACCAAGGGCAGATGGCAACTGAGGCACATAGGAAACAGAGTCCTCTGAAGAGGAGACAGAAGAATCCTAAATTTCAGGTTGAAGATGTCTACAGCCTGAGGCCTAGGGCTAATTAGTGGAGGAGTAACTGGGGGGAGGCAGACATAGGGCCATGAATGCATTAAATAAACTCTGTGAAAAGACTTGCCAGTCTGGCTGACTTTCCGCAGAGGGCAAAACATGCTTGGTTTTCTGTTTTCTTTGCAGGGAAGGCCTAGAAGGTGTAAGGCCTAAGGAAGGTCTAGGTTCGGTAAGCTCTGGAGCTGTGGAAGAACTTGTCTGGACGGCCGGTACAAGCAGAGGTTTCCTTCATCATTGGCAGCCAACGTCTGTGAAACCTTCATGGATGTGCCTTCTGCTCTAGGTTCTGTAGCCTCCTGAACGGTACCCGCTATACTCATACCGGCGGATTCCGAATGCTTCTCCAGGCTAACATCGACCACAGGATGGACGCTGAGTGGATGAGGTGCAACAGCGGATTCAGGCCTAGAAACTTTGGCCTTCTTTCAAGGTGGCTCGATGGACTGACCAGACAGCCCTTCCATAGCTAGCATTAACTGTTTGAGATGCTGGTTTTCAAAAAATGTTGAGGGCGTGCAGACAGCTGCAGAGTGTCTTGGGGACAAAGGCCTGATAGACTGCGCAGGTGTTATGGTTGTGAGTAGGCCCTAAACAGAAAGGCAGAGCTCCTGTGCGTCCTTATGGGGGATCTGAAGACTGCACCTGCACTTTCCTTTCCTGGATGACATGAACCTAAAGAGACATGCAGTGACCCAAAAGAAACAAAAAACAACCCTAACAGGGTAATTAACTTTAAATGTGAACATCCGACGGCCAGGACAGCAGAAACAGCTGACGTTTGACTGGTGGCAGAAAAGTTCTGAGGAATGGTATGTTCAGACATCACTTTTTTGACCCACCCTCCCTGAGCCATCCCACGTGCATAGCAGTGACTAGAAGCTTTTGTATACTGGCTGGACGTTCAGGTAGTAAGCAGAGGATAACCCAAGGGTTTGGAATACTGCAACATGAGAACAGAAAGACATCTTTGACTGTTGACATATTGGCTGAGGCCCAAAATTAGCTCGAGGTCCCTGGTCTTTCTTGGCACTAAAATTCCATATCCAAGTTGGTCTGGTGGTACCTCTTGGATAACTTGCATCTTTAATAGCTTTTGTACTTTTCTAAGTGCTGCTGATCTTTGAGAGGGTGGAATGTTTGGCAATCTTTTTTTGAGTTTGGGGGAAGGGACAAAAAGAGGATGAAATAGCCTCTGGTTAATATCCTCTTCACCCATCTGACATTCCTGATGGATATCCAGGTTTTGGGGTGCAGGAATAGGTGTCCGCTGACTGCCTCCAGAGAAAAGCAGGTGGGAAATTCTTCAGGAGCAATGATAAGGCCGCTCAGTGAAGGGACTTTTGAAGCCTTGGTTCTGTGTACACTTCTGCCTCATGGGTGACATCCATTATTAAGATTCCCCCCTCTGGCTTGGGGGGGGGGGGGTCTGTCTCCAGAAGTGTCAGGAAAGAACCCTTGGGATTTCTGGAACCATAGTTTCTTACTCCTTTTCTGGTTTATAGAAAAAGATTAAACCCAATGAAAGCACTATTTGTTGCGAGTCCAAACCTTCTTTATTATAACATCAAAATTAAGCGCTTTCGTCAGTTAAAACTTTGACTTCATCAGAATTCACTAAAAAAACTTACAAATACTGTTTAAATACACAATACTGTTCAATGGTTGGTTGAATTTTTTTCACAATTACCAAACCCAATGAAACAATTAATATTTAAAAAGCCAGTTCTGTTTATACACCAGACTTAAATAAAATCAAATAAAATCGAAATCTTTGGTTTCATAAGATGTTATTGTTGTGAGGAATATATAATATGTAATAATAATATAATAAAATAATAAAAAAGAAAAAGAAACCAAAACAAAGAAGGAAAAGGCATCAATTTCAAAAATGAATACAAAATGTTTTTTTCATAAATATTGTATATATGAATTTCTTTTAGTTAAATTAAACATTTTCAGCCCTTTCCTTCAAAATCGGTGCCAGATTCAAATGTTCATTCAAACCAGGGGGAAAGTTTGCTGCAAGTCTGAGTTGCCACATCAGTTCCTTTTTTAATAAAATGTTTTGCCAGTCCCCACCTCTGGCTTCCAGATGTACAAAATCTAAAATAGCAAAATGAAAGCCTGTGTGGTTATTACAAACTATACTGTGCTTGTACAAGGCATTTGTAACTTTTTTGTTTTTTATATCGTACAAATGCTCATAAATTCTTCTCTTGAGAAGCCTCTCGGTCTTCCCAATATAAAAAGAGTTGCAGGTGTCACACGTAACAATGTAAACCAACTTGCTAGAATAGCAGTTGCCTCTCCTAGGGTATACTATGCTGTTATTCTGTTTTTTTAAACAGATATTGGTTTCCTGGGAGACATAAGAACAATATTTACATCTCCTGCAGCATCTGGTACCATTTTTGTGAATTCCATCAATGGCAAAACATTTTGGTCTACTTTCCAGAATCTTTTTCAAGTTAAACACAATTTTAGTGGTAAACACTGGTTTTTCACCTAAGACTCGATATTTGTCATAATCAACTTTAAATATACTCCAATTCTTGTGCAAAACATCTTTAACTTGTTGGCATAGTGGACTGTACTGTACAATACAAGAATGTTCAAAATGTGTTTCATTCAATTTTTTATCATTCTCCCCAGAATACTGTTTTTTGGTAGTTCCCTTACCTAAAAATGGGGTGTATTTATTTCCACATTCACTAAAAACATCATTAAGAGTTTTTACCACCAAACCCATAGGGTAACCCCTGTCCAAGAACATATTTTTTTAAAAACTCAAACTCAGGTATAAGATCTTCCACGAAAGAAGTCATTCTAGCTACCCTAATTGCTTGACCCTTTATGATGCTTTTCTTTTGCCAAAAGGGATGAAAACTATTAAAATGTAAATAATTGTTACAGAAAGTTTTTTCACGATATATTTTAGATGTAAATTGATCCTTGTCCTTGACAATTAGTGTATCTAAATAACTAATTTCATTAGCATCGTATTGGAAGGTGAATTTTGAGAAATTAGTTGCACTATTGAGGTATTGAATGAACGAAGGAATAGATTCAGTGGTTCCCTTCCAAAAAATAAAAATGTCATCCAAAAACCTACAATAATAGGTTATGCAATCATGATATTTACTTCCAAACACATGTTCTCTTTCCCATCCAAGTAATACAATATTAGCATAAGTGGGGGCGCAAGCAGCACCCATTGCCACACCTCTAATTTGCTGAAAATATTCACCCTCAAAAAAAGATGTAATTATTTTCTAAAATGAATTCCATCATTTCACAAATTAACTTTATTTCATCACAATCCATAGTAGACAGATTATATAAGGTTTCCTCAAAGTATCTTAAACCTTCTTCCTTAGGAATGCAGGTGAATAAATCCATTACATCAATGGTAACAAAATAACCTTCCATACTCCATAAATGGCTTTTTAGTTAACCAAGAAACTCCCATGAGTCCTTAACTAAATGTGTACACATGTCCACAACATGTTTAATCTTCCTGTCTACTTATACAGATAAATTGTGAGTTTTAGAACCAGTTGCTGCTACAATAGGTCTAAAGGGTGGATGTTCCAAGTTTTTGTGTACTTTGGGTATACCAAACATGCCAGGGATAATAGGATGGATATTAGATAAAAAATCATATACTGCCCCTGTAATTCTTTGATCCATGAAGTATTCATATAGAAAACTATCAATTCTCTGATCTGCTATATGGATTTGATTTCTGGAGCATATAGAATAGTTGTTAACATTAAATAGAATTCCCTGCATAATGTTGGTGTGATCAAGTACTGTTAAATATTACAATCCCGCCCCCTTTGTCTGGTGCCATAACACGTATGCTCTTATCATTTCTTAAATCCTGCAATAAGGTTCTTTCTGTATTACTAAGGTTGTGAAAAGTTTTTTTGTGTTTGCCCCAAATTTTGTAAATATCATCTTTAACAACCTTCTCAAACGTGTTAATTAAAGGATCTAAGGGGGGATTATACATGCTTCTTTTTTAACATACTTCTTTACATAAACCTGTATCATTTTTGTTAACCTTCGAATGTAATAATTGCAAATTCAATTTTCTACTATAGAGTTGAATATCAATTAGGGTGTCAGCAATGTCTGGGATTTTTGTAGGTACATACTTAAACCCTTTGGAAAACAGAGAAAAATATTCTGGCAAAATTTCCCTGTCTGTATAATTGTAAATATTAAAACCATTCAAAGTTTGTTGTATAGACTTATTCAGAGGTTTCTCATCCAAACCAGGAGTCCCTACCACCTTGGGGCATCCGTACACTTCTGCACTACCTTGTTGTAAGTTGCCTGCTTGCGACTCGCTATTCTTTTTGAGCGTCAGGGTAACGGAAAATCCTGATAATCAAAGGGTGGTTGTCGTTCCCCTTCGAAATAATCATCCTCCTCCCCTGTTGTTTCTGGGTCCATAGGCCCTAAAAAACACTCATTGTCTGCCCTAGGAGTAGGTAGATAGTCCATATTCCCTGAATTATGGACAATAAGTATCTCAATGGGATAAGTTTTGCCAATTTGATATTGTTTTAAATCTCTAGCCAACTTTTTAGCTTTTTTGTTGAATGTCCCATCACATTTTCTGTCCACCCTATTCAAAATTTTGTTGTATAAACCCTGATATTGTTCAAACAATAAATCAGTAACAATCATCTTGTTTAAGTTTTCCACCTCTTTTTGTAAATCAACTTCCATTTTCTCATAAAATGAGATAGTCTTCACAATAAGTTCTAATCCCCACTTATCAAACATATTAACTAATTCATTAACATTCTCTTTGTTGTAATGCACACCAAAAGGAAATTTGAAAATTCTTAACCCCTGTGGCACAACTTTTTTCTTTAAACATTCATTTAAATAACAGATTTCTATCTGACAAAGTTTATATTTCAAAAGTCTTTTTTCAAAAAAATTAATCATATCTTTCAATGATTTGAAGTGATTTAAAGTCTGGTTTTTGTCCTTAAAAGTTATTAAATTCATCACGAACTGGCTTAGAAAAGGAATAATGCTTTCCGATAATGTCCCCATAATTGAACTGTTTTAAACCAACGTTTTGTGTATTAGGGACACACTTCACTGAGCCAGCAGAAGAAAATATACAATTAATCACTTTGTCCCTATTTTGAGCTGTTCCGTTTTCTTTACAACAACAACAAGTACTGTTACGTTGGTTTTTAAATGTTTGCGTACCTGTTTTAGTGGTAAAATTGCCTGGGTGTCCATTAGTCAATTCGCCCTCTCCGTTTACATCCTCAAATACAATGGTGGGTTCACTATCAGCCACACAGTTAGAGCGTCCAGGAAGTTTGTTCGAAATACATGTAGAGTTGTTTTATTCATGAACAGGAAGATTTTCAATCAAAGTAGCACATTTCCTGCCGCCACAATGAACCTGTGCAACCGCAACTTGTTGCCTACCCTGCTTAAGGTGGAATGCAGGAGTTGTAGGACTCACAGTACCATTAACCAAACAAGCGGTACCCAGTTCTTCCTTAGGAGATCCAGTTCGAGGATAAGGATGAAAATTCACAGCAGAAGGTTGTGAAAGAAGTTCTATGAGCCGGGTTAATTCCCCTTTTAGCTCAGCAACGTCCCTCTTTACTGCCAAAATTTCTGCATTTTCCCCAGAGTCCAAAATAGGGGATAGTAAAATGGAATGGTCAGACTCCATGACAACAAGCACCTTCAATAATAAAACTGATAAACCAAAAACATGAAGATGCAATAGTGCTAAAAAACAATTAAACCCAATGAAAGCACTATTTGTTGCAAGTCCAAACCTTCTTTATTATAACATCAAAATTAAGCGCTTTCGTCAGTTAAAACTTTGACTTCATCAGAATTCACTAAAAAAACTTACAAATACTGTTTAAATACACAATACTGTTCAATGATTGGTTGAATTTTTTTCACAATTACCAAACCCAATGAAACAATTAATATTTAAAAAGCCAGTTCTGTTTATACACCAGACTTAAATAAAATAAAATAAAATTGAAAGCTTTGGTTTCATGAGATGTTATTGTTGTGAGGAATATATAATATGTAATAATAATATAATAAAATAATAAAAAAGAAAAAGAAAAAGAAACCAAAACAAAGAAGGAAAAGGCATCAATTTCAAAAATGAATACAAAATGTTTTTTTCATAAATATTGTATATATGAATTTCTTTTAGTTAAATTAAACATTTTCAGCCCTTTCCTTCAAAATCGGTGCCAGATTCAAATGTTCATTCAAACCAGGGGGAAAGTTTGCTGCAAGTCTGAGTTGCCACATCAGTTCCTTTTTTAATAAAATGTTTTGCCAGTCCCCACCTCTGGCTTCCAGATGTACAAAATCTAAAATAGCAAAATGAAAGCCTGTGTGGTTATTACAAACTATACTGTGCTTGTACAAGGCATTTGTAACTTTTTTGTTTTTTATATCGTACAAATGCTCATAAATTCTTGTCTTGAGAAGCCTCTCGGTCTTCCCAATATAAAAATAGTTGCAGGTGTCACACGTAGCAATGTAAACCAACTTGCTAGAATAGCAGTTGCCTCTCCTAGGGTATACTATGCTGTTATTCTGTTTTTTTAAACAGATATTGGTTTCCTGGGAGACATAAGAACAATATTTACATCTCCCGCAGCATCTGGTACCATTGTTGTGAATTCCATCAATGGCAAAACATTTTGGTCTACTTTCCAGAATCTTTTTCAAGTTAAACACAATTTTAGTGGTAAACACTGGTTTTTCACCTAAGACTCGATATTTGTCATAATCAACTTTAAATATACTCCAATTCTTGTGCAAAACATCTTTAACTTGTTGGCATAGTGGACTGTACTGTACAATACAAGAATGTTCAAAATGTGTTTCATTCAATTTTTTATCATTCTCCCCAGAATACTGTTTTTTGGTAGTTCCCTTACCTAATAATGGGGTGTATTTATTTCCACATTCACTAAAAACATCATTAAGAGTTTTTACCACCAAACCCATAGGGTAACCCCTGTCCAAGAACATATTTTTTAAAAACTCAAACTCAGGTATAAGATCTTCCACCAAAGAAGTCATTCTAGCTACCCTAATTGCTTGACCCTTTATGATGCTTTTCTTTTGCCAAAAGGGATGAAAACTATTAAAATGTAAATAATTGTTACAGAAAGTTTGTTTACGATATATTTTAGATGTAAATTGATCCTTGTCCTTGACAATTAGTGTATCTAAATAACTAATTTCATTAGCATCGTATTGGAAGGTGAATTTTAAGAAATTAGTTGTACTATTGAGGTATTGAATGAACGAAGGAATAGATTCAGTGGTTCCCTTCTAAAAAATAAAAATGTCATCCAAAAACCTACAATAATAGGTTATGCAATCATGATATTTACTTCCAAGCACATGTTCTCTTTCCCATCCAAGTAATACAATATTAGCATAAGTGGGGGCGCAAGCGGCACCCATTGCCACACCTCTAATTTGCTGAAAATATTCACCCTCAAAAAAGATGTAATTATTTTCTAAAATTAATGCCATCATTTCACAAATTAACTTTATTTCATCACAATCCATAGTAGACAGATTATATAAGGTTTCCTCAAAGTATCTTAAACCTTCTTCCTTAGGAATGCAGGTGAATAAATCCATTACATCAATGGTAACAAAATAACCTTTTAACCTTTTTTTTAGCACTATTGCATCTTCATGTTTTTGGTTCATAGAAAAAGATGTCTGGGGGGTACAGAACTGTATTCCAACAACAGAAAGTGACTTTTCGTCTTTCTCACTTCTGTTTACTGTTTCTTTCACTTTAGGCCCAAAGAGTGTTGAGCCATCAAATGGGGCATTGATAAAAGATGTCCTGAAGTGCTCTGCAAAGTTTCACAAATGCATCCAGGCATGTGTTCTAATGGTAATGCCTATACCTGAGGCTCTTGAAGCACCTTCAATAGCATTACAAATTAACATCCACAGACATTGGACAGTGAATGTAACTGACAGTCCAAGGTTTCCTTGTCTTCTACAGATATAGGGGAGATTTCCTTGGTCAAATCCCTATAATATTTTGTGATATTTGGCAAGTAGTTCATCCCCCCTCAGAGCAAAGGTAGCTGAAGCACAAATCTGCTTCCCAAACCAGTCCTACACCCTTGACTCTCTGTTAAAGGGGATGGACAGAACAGCTTTCCTATGTGACCTCTTTTTATTGCTGCCTCCACTACAAAGAAATCTAAGGGAGGCCCCTTTCTCCAATGTTGTTGATCTTTCTGGGAGACCAAGTACTTGTCTGGCTTAGAGGAATTGGTTTAGCCATGTCCGGCTCCTTCCAAGTCTGCTTAGAGATTAAATCCACTATTTCATTCATGATGGGAGCCACCTAAGATGTAGCTGAGCTGGACTCATAGGCCACAAGGAACACGGACTCCTCTTCTGATGGGGTGTTGGAAGACCACCCACCTTTTTGTCTCAGGAGTTCAAGAATTTCTCTGAATAAGATATCCTCATGGGGGATGTGAGGGAGCCCTCCCCATCATTAAAATCCATGTCCTCTTCTGAGAAACTCCTGAGGAGAGTCTACATGCCTCATGTTATACATAAATTTCTGATGAGCCTCCCTCTTGGGATGTTCCAGAGAAGACTCAGAAGAGATTTGCAAGTTCCCTATATGGACTGACTAAAGACTCAGCATGTCCAGCTGTCCCATGCGCACCAGATGAGAAAGATCAAGACCCAGGGGATTCTTTGGAGATAGGTGGAGCTGAGCTAGAAAGTAGTCTGTATTTCGGATTGGGGAGTGCTGTCTTGACGGCATCAAATGCCAAAGCTGAAGCCGAAGCCACCTCAACAAGCAAACTGCTGAACTCCACTTAGCTCAGGTCCAAGGCTGAAGCCGGCAATGAGCTATCCAGCAACAATGCTCTGATAGGAAGAGATGGCCCAAACCCTCAGAGTTGAACTTGTTCTTTCAGATCCGGTGCCAGTGCCTTGACTCTGGGATCCTTCTGGCTCCAACAACACTGGATCCTTACAGGTCAGAGATGGTGTTAGAGTAGAAGATAGCAGATCTTTGGTTTCAGCATGAAAAACTCTGGGAAGTGCTCAGATGCATAACTCCTGAGTCTGACAAATTGATTTGGGTAGTAGCTACTACTGGACGAAGAGAAGAGAAGACACACAACTCCTGGTTCAAGGAGCAGCTGTAGCCATCAGGTCCCTGAACTGAATTGTAGGAGCTGAAAACCTTCCTCATCATGTGGTCCACATCTGCTTCAGAAAAGCCTCCTGATTCACTGAATTAACTACGCAAAGGAAGTGGTGAAAGGAGGTTTTGTGGCGCCAATCCTCTCTTAAAGAAAAGGCAACTGGAGCTGAGGAGAAACTGGATCCGGTGAAAAACATGGCTCCAGGAGAGGGGGAGTCTTGGAACTGATAAGGATCATCTGGGAGAAAAGCCCTGTGTCTGATGACTTGGAAAACTCAGGAGTTGGAGCCAAGGATGCCAGAGATAATGAAAACTAATCTAGAGAATGCAGTCCACAGAATTTTTAGAAGAACGGGAAGCTGCAGTATCAGCATGCTGAGACTTGGATGATTCTGTCAGACAGGCAGTGAGAAGTACTTTAAGAATTAGTTTGGTTTGCCCCTCTACTACTGCCCTGGTACCAAAGGCTGTACATATGACACACTGCTTATCCAAGTGTGTGGCCCCAAGCCAATACAGGTATTTAGAGTGTGCATCCAAGTTAAGTATCTTGTGGCCACAGGCCATGCATTTTCTAAAACCAAAACGATTATCATTCAGAATGGAGGAATCTCACTAAAAAGGGAGAAAACACACAATAAAGGGAGAAAACACAGAATAAATGCAGAAATGCTACAATATGTAAATATGTAAAAAGGCAGACTGGAATATATATAGTAATCTTTTTTTTTTTTTTTTTTGGTTAGAGAAGAAATATGGCACCAAGGTGCAAAGAAACAAATCCTGATAAAAGTCTTAAATATTATAACTATGACAAGGGGAGGTAGGGTATATCAGTGCTAAGAAAAGAGGTACCAAAGTATATGGCAAAAGGTGAAAAAGCAGCAATGAAAAAACTCTTACTAGTTTTAACATGAGCCTGGGCAAGGAGATCCACATCTGTCTAAAACGAGCAGCATACAAGATCTGAGGTAATGTTGGACTTTGCAGGGAGTTATGGGTGAGCGGAGGAGCCTGAGCTTGAGATCCAAAGTCTTGAGTGGCCAAAGATGGATCTGAAGTCTGATACGAAGACCCATTAATTGAGGAATGGATGGAACAGATAACATCAAATCTTTCCCATTTCTTATTGGATACTCAGATACCAGAAAACCAAAATATATAATTGTTGACAGCTCCCTACTGAAATGTTGGCACTCAAAATAACGAGTGCCAAAAAGCTGAAAAAAAGACTGAAAACACAGGAAAAGAGTGAGTCCTGAAAATCTCTCTTTTCCTATAAACTTCTTTTTCTTGCAGGAAGGGGTGGTAGCCCTCATTGCACCCCTTCATGTTGGGGGCAAGCTTCTCACACCCCCCAAACTTATATATATATGAGATCACTAGAGCTTGGAGAAAAGGGAATATTCCAAGAAACGGCAACTTGGATGTAGTATATGTATATTCTTTTGGCCATTCAGTCTCCACATTTTGGGGCTCACTCTGGTGGGTCCCAACATTTCAAATGGTTTTCTATTTCTGGTACCAATCAAAAACTGTCTATTACCCCATTCAATGATCCAGTCATCTTAGCAAACACTTAACCTTGGAAACACCCATTCAATTCAAATGCTTAGACATATGGCTTGACCAAAACCTAAACTTTTGGCATCATAAAGTTACCACTACATCAAAAGTCAACTTACACCTTTTCTGGTCTAAACCGATATCCCACTTACTCTCCTTCACTATCAGAGCAGCCATATGGAAAGGGATTCTGATGACATAACTACAATATGATCTCGCAATTGCAGCCTACATTTTCAGGAAAAATCTAACCTCCTTATAATCTACAACTAATAATATCTGTGGATTCTTCTCCATGGCCCCCCAAGTAGAACACCACTAGAATGTATATCAAAAAGCAAAAAAGCTTCCAAATAAACAAAAATGCATCCCACTTCTAGCCTCTCTCACCTATAAACACTTAAATCTACAGACCTTCCTTTTTTTGTCAGCAGATTTACTGAAAGATATGCTACTCATAACCTAGGACCACAATCCCATGAAACTCCCTACTTACTAACCCCAAGGAACTGACCTTATGGTGCTGACCACAGTTTCTCAGCAGCAGCCCCACCCTCCCCTTGCACATGGGAATCACTACCATTATAAATACAATCACCCCCTTCCTATGCAGCCTTCCACAACCAGCTTAAAAAATTGAATCATGAAGCCTCCTGTAAATGCAATACAATGGCTAACATACCTTAAATCCATTTGCTTCCCTTTAATCTCTCATTTCATAGGTTCATAGGATAATATTATGCTAATGATCACAAGCTTAGCTGTATACCCCAACACAGTTTTGTCCCAGAGCTCCTAGGATGCCTACATGGTGGGATATGTTAGTAACAGGTAGCTATGGGTTATGTGTGTGTGCTTGTGGGGATTATTAGTTTGGGATTAATTTACTCCCTGTTGACCTCTGTAAATAAATTAATCTGGTACAGTGAAAAAAAGTGGGAAAATAAGAAAGGAGGTGGGTGGGGGCCATCATAGTATGTATTATTCTACCCATGAAGCCCCCTACCCTAGTCCTTTCTCATTTTACCACTTTTTTCAGTCTACCTGAACTTTTCTTTCCATTCTACCTCCCTATGCTTCTAATTGTATATACTGTACATACTGAATATTTACCATGCATGCTGCATTTTGAAAGTTATATAACTGGCCTTACATTTTAAATGTTGAATTTTTATGTTATAGTTGGTCTTTTAGTTATACCTCTGATAGTTTACTTGTGAAACATTCTTCGCTACTCATCACTACTTATTCATCCATTTAAAAATGTCAGCTTTGTCATACTTCCATATATTGTATCTCCCTAGAATGAAATTGAAAATAGATCAGTGTTCTACTGTGGTTAACAAATGAAAACAATATAAAATAAAGTTAGACTTTCACCATACACGTGTTGGGTGGGGGACCACACATTTTAGTGAATAAATCAAAGGTGTAAAAATCCATCCTGTGGTAAACATAACAGTCCATGCCAGGCTAAAAATTAGGCTAAAAAACATAAATGACACCGAGATCCAGAGTGGTTATAAATATCCCCACACTAGTCCAGATACTTCAGATGAGGAAGGGAATGATACCCTCTCCTAAACAATTCAATACAAGACAAAAATACAGGAATATGCAAAATAAAAGAAACAACCCAATAAACCAAGAGGGAAAACATCAGCTAATAAAAATGTAACATTTATGTCACAAGGAGCTCCATTTTTGAAAGCAGGAAAAACAAGAATGAACTTCTGGTGGATCTAACACAAACAATGCAGCATGCCCAACAAATACCTTCTGATGTATGTTCAGAATTATTTCCTAAGGGCTGGTTCTGCTAGAATAGTGTTGTAACTTTAGACAATTTTACGAGATAGAATTGTACATCCAAGCAAGATAAAAAAAGAAGTTATGTACTTACCATAACGTTCCATGTGAGTTGTTCATCTCACCTTCATTCTTACTGATGGGTTCAGAGCCAATCCCTCGGCTCCGAGTCAGCCTACTGCAAAGCTCAAGGTTTTCAAATAGCTCGAGACCAAGTCCCTATCCCATGATGCACCTAGAGTTACCTCAGATCTTGTTTGCTGTGCATAATAATACCATATGTCATTCTATAACTCCATAAGAGAAAGTATAGAAGGGTTGAATAACCAGGAAGAATCTAGCATCTTGGTCTTCTAAAAGCCCAGAAGGGGGTAGGAGGGAGGGACATAAGAATGAAGGTGAGATGAACAACTCACAAGGAACATTATGGTAAGTACATAACTTCTTTATGTGAAGTTGTTATATCTCGCCATTCATTCTTACTGATGGGTAGCGTCCCAAGCACCATCTATCTCGGGTGGCTCACGGGAGTATATTTTTCAGGACAGTGGATCCAAAGGAGGCCCTGTTAACTTTGTAATGAGTGATAAAGGTATGAGGTCCTGCCAAGTGGCTGCTGCACAAATGTTATCAATAGGAAGTCTGGCAGAAAAGACAGAGCATATAGAAACTGCTCTGGTTGAGTGAGCTTTAATTTTATGTTGCAAGGGCATATTGGCAGCTGAATAAGCAAATGTGATATTATCGGATAACCATTTAGACAGAGTTGTTTTAGCCACTGGCATATCTTTCCTGGAGTCTGAAAAGGAAACAAAAAGCTGTTCCAATTTTCTAAAATCTTTTGTTCTATCCAAGTAAAATCTGAGCTGTTTGTGAACATCAAGTTTGTGCAGCATGTATTCTAGATTGTTGGAGTGATTGGGGAACAAAACTGGCAAATCAGTAATTTGGTTAAGATTAGTTTCAGTGCAATCCTTAGGCAAAAAGGAGGGGTTTGTTCGAAGTGAGACTCTGTCAGCATGGAAAATCAAGTAATGAGGTTTAATGGGCAAGGCTTGAAGCTCTGACACTCTGCGGGCAGAAGTAATAGCTACTAAAAAGATAGTCTTCCATGACAAAAATTTGAGGTCACATGAGAAAGCTGGTTCAAATGGAGGAAGAATAATGCGTGAAAGCATAAAATTTAGATTCCATGGGGAATAGGGAGATTTTACAGGTGGTCTGAGATGAAAGGTCCCTTTGAGAAAGGCTTTGGATAATTTGTGAGACATAATATTCAATCCTTAGAATCCGAGATGAAAATTAGAAATGGCAGCAAGTTGAACCCGAACAGTTGCTGCTGCCACTCCTTTGTTGAAAATCATGGTCAAGAACTGTAAAATAGAGGCTACAGGGGCTTTGTAAGGATCAATAATGTTTTTAGAGGCCCATATAGAAATTTCTTTCCATTTGCTAAGGTAGAGGATTTATGTGAGAATAAGATAATTTGCTTCATCTCATTGGAAAGGTTATGGAACCTGGGTATGATAAAAATTGGAGCAGCCAAGCTGTCAGCTTCAGGGACTGTAGAGAGGTATGAAGTTCCCCCGACGAGTGAGTCAGAAGGTCCGGAACTGGGCCCAGAATCCAAAGGTCCTTCAAAAGATGAAGTCGAAGGAAGGGGAACCAAATCTGACGAGGCCAATGAGGGGCTATTAGAATGCTGGCCCTTCCCAGAGTTTTTGCTTTCTGTAGAAATTTGGGTATCAACGGGATTGGTGGAAATGCATAGAGGAGACCAGGAGGCCAATCGTGAACGAGTGCGTCCCTTGGGGCTTCTCCCGGAGGGGGAATCAGGGCAAAGTAGCTTCTGCATTTCATGTTCATGTGACTGGCAAAAAGGTCGCAGCAAGGCTGGCGCCACCTGCAGAATATGCTGTCCGCTATTACTTTCTTGAGGGACCACTCATGGGGCAACAAAATTGCACTGCTCAGCTTGTCTGCTATCATGTTGGATTTTCCTGGGATGTGCATTGCTAACAGAAAGCGCTGGGTGGATACAGTCCACTGCCACACTCTTAGGGCCTCACGACAAAGGGGGTAGGACCTGGTTCCTCCTTGTTTGTTCAAGTACCAGACCACTGACATGTTGTCTGTCTGAATCACAATCGTACCCAGAGGAAGAGAGTCCTGGAAGTACTGCAATGCCAAAAGTACTGCTCTCATCTGTAAGACATTAATTTGCAGATGTGTCTCTTGATCAGTCCATGTGCCTTGTGCTGTCCTTCCCTGAAAATGCCCCCCCCACCCTATCAGGGAAGCGTCCGTGGTCACTGTGGCCGCTGGTGGGGGTAAAACAAAGGGACATCCTATCGTGACATGAAGTGAGGTCAACCACCACTGAAGATCCTTTTAACAGGAATTTGTGATCATTATCAGGTGAGACATGGGAAGTTCTTGGTAAGACCATTGAGTAAACAACAGCCATTGCAGTATCCGCATGTGCATACGACCCAGCGGTATGGCCAGAATTGCAGCTGCTATCATACCTAACAACTTTAGAACTTCTGATGCTGGAGCCTTGTTTATGGATATCAGAATGCAGACCTGCTGACGGAGTAATAAGACTCTTTCTACTGGAAGTCTTAGCGTGGTGGTGTAGGTGTCCAATTCTGCTCCGGTAAAAATGGTATGTTGCGATGGCAACAAGGCAGATTTTTCTGAGTTTATTGTAATGCACAGCTGGCTGCAGAGTGACAGAGTGGAGTCCCTGGCTTGAATGAGTTAACGCCTGGTGGTGGCAGTGAGGAGCCAATCGTCTAGGTATGAAAACACCTGGAATCCTAAACATCTTAAGTGAGCCGTGACCACTGCCATACATTTGGTGAACACTCTGGGGGCTGTAGTGAGACCAAAGGGCAGGGCTCGAAACTGGTAATAATTGGCTCCCAGCCAGAAGTGCAGATGATCCTGGCCATTTTTATGTGGTAGTACGCATCCTGGAGATCTACTGAGCACATCCAATTGTCTTTCCCTAAGAAGGGAAGTATCGAGTGAAGCATGACCATCCGAAACTTCTCTTTTTTGACAGATTTGTTTAGCCTGCTGAGGTCCAATATAGGTCTCCAGTCCCCTGTCTTTTTTGGAACTAAAAAGAATCTTGAGTAAGTTCCAGATCCTGTCTGGTCTGCTGGGATTGGTTGGAGCACTTTTTTTCTTAGTAACGTTTGGACCTCTACAGTTGCTTGTTCCCTGTAACTGGGTAGAACGTCTGGGATTTTCCTTGTGGGTGGAGTGGGTGGGGCGAAAGGAATGAAGTATCCTCTGGAAATGATACTTTGTGCCCAGTTGTCATTTGTTACTTTGAGCCAGGCGTCTGGGTACAAAGATTAGCGACCCCTGACTACCTCCAGAGTAGGACAGTCGGGTCTCCTTTTAGGAGCACTGGTAGGGCTTCCCAGAGAAGTGATCTCTGTCACCCTGATTTTGTGGACCCCCTCTGCCACGAGGGCAGCATCTTCCATTATTGCCCCCTCCTCTGCCCCTGGAGGGGGGTTCACCACGTGTGTCCTGAAAGGCTTCTTGGGCTTTTTGGAACCACATTTTCCCTCCCCTTTGACCCTTGGGGTAGGGTCTAGTAGGGGGTGGAAAAACGGACTCCGACGGCAGATAGAGTCTTTCCTTCCTGCTCACACCTGGTCAAAGTTTCCTTGACTTTTGGCCCGAAAAGAGACGAGCTCTCAAAAGGGGTATTCACAAAGGATGACTTGAAGGGTTCTGCACAAAGGAACACAAGCACATCCAGGGGTATCTCCTAAGAACATTTCCTGTACCCGCTGCCCTACTCATTCCATCAGCTGCATAAGAAATGAGGCGCATGGGTGAGTTAACAATAGAGAAGAGGGTAGCAAGCTGGGAAGCAACTTTGTCTGAAGCTCCTGCAGCTACTGTACCATGAAGAATATCTCCCAGCTCTTTAAGGAGATCTCTTTGCAGTCTCATGAAATGGGTTAAATAGTTGAGCGAACGTAGTGCAAAAGTCGCTGAACTAAAAGTGTGCTTCCCATATCTATCCATGATCCTGGAATCTCTGTTAGGAAGACGGACAGAAGAGGAAGTTTCTGACATTTCTTTTTTGGTGGCTGCCGCCACCACCATAGCATCAACTGGCACACCTTTGGTCAAAAAAGATTTGTCTTGGGGAGCAGAGATAAACTTATTAGGCCTCCTAGGGACAGGCTCCATGGTGTCTGGAGACTCCCATGCCCTTAGTGAGACCAGCTGCATAAGCTCAAAGGGCGGAGACACCCAAGAGGTGGAGGGCTGAGTCCCAAAAGCCTTCAGGAGAACCGACCCATCTTCAGTAGGGTTTGTGGACTGCAAGTCACCCCTTTGCCTAAGGATTTCCTAGTATCTCAGCAGATGATATATCCTCAGAGGGGGACCGTGGGGACCCTTCTGATTCATCCAAGTCAGTATCAGATGTTAGGGACTCCTGAGGGGAGTCTAGATGTTTTCTCTTACAAACTCTCTTCCTGGGAACCTCATCAGTGGGAGCTTCTGGTGAGGTCTCGGAAGAGCATGGACCACCCAATGGGGCTTCCTGAGGCTCTGGGTATCTAAACTTTGCCAGGATCTGTGAAGCAGAAGCAGGCACAGGTGCTTTGGGGGATGAAGAAGCCAGACCTGAGGTTGAGGATGTCTTAGAAGACATAACTCTCCTCATGGCTTCAAAGGCACCCCTGCTCCAATGTGAAGGGACCGACAGATCCGAGGAAACCATTGATACCCCCTGCACCGGGACAGTGGGCTCTGAGCCAGAGGTAGGAGCCGAGCTCATCAGAGCTGAAACCCCCGAGAGGCAGATTCAGAATCGACAAGTCAGTTCGACTATGCTCTCCGGACCTGACTGGAGAGTGTCGGCTCCTAGAGTCCTCAATCAGCGCCGAGGATGTCAGAGTGAATGGCACTGAAGACACTGGAGCACGTGTCAGCTCCAAAGGCTCCACAATCAACAAGTCTGACTCCTCTGGCTTTGAAGGACCGGTATGGCTCGGAGGAGGAAGAGTTGTTGCTGGCATAAGGGTCTTCGGCTCCGAAGCCGTTTGGGTCAGAGCCGATAAAAATTTTGCAAAGGCCAGTGCCTGTAAAAGCTTCTGCACCACACGATCCACATCCAAATTTGAAAGGCTAATGGAAGACTGAGATGAATGGATCGATGGTGGTACTGACTGTAATAATGTAGATTTTGGAATTTCGGATACCGGTTCCAAAACCGGGGACCAGCTCCGAAAAGATAAGACAGTCAACTCACAGACCTGTGGAGCTGATGTCACAGACTTTTTATATTTTTTTGATTCCATGGAAGTCTTGGAAGACTTTGAGGACTTACTAGATCCATCTTGGTCACTCAAAGCCTCCTGGAAGGAAGGTTTCAATAAACCCCCAGCAATTAGTTTCCTCTTTCTCTCTTGGAGAACCCAAGAAGAAAAGGAATGGCATATGGAGCAGGTTTCTTGCAAATGTAATGCTCCTAAGCAATAAAAGCAATTAACATGACTGTCAGTGACAGACATTTTCTGCCCACATTTAGGGCATTTTTTGAACCCTGACTTAGGATGTTTGCCCTTGTCATCAGCCATCGACAAAAATTTAGACACACCCAACTACTATAAACTAATAATAATAAGCCTTCTAAAATACAGGCTAAATACAAAAAACACAAGCCTTCAACTATGGCTAACTGGTTAAACACGCACTATATATCTAAACAGATAATATATAAAGTTCTGACAGAAAGTCACTATTTAAATGCAACAACAAAGCTAATTACTATAGAAACACACTAACCAAACACTAATTATCTTAAGTTTCTGACAAAAGGTCCCTATCTAAGCACACACTCTAAATAATTAATTATTAGTAAGAAAAAATGTGACAGAAAGTAACTATTTAAACAGTATTTAAGCAGTAAAGATAAACTAGGCCTAAGAAAAACGAGGCCAAATATTAATATATGAAAAAGTACACCATGGGAATAGGGAAACGCACAGAAAGCTATAAGAGTTTAATAAACTAACTAGAACTACTTTTTATAAGAAAGGTATCAATAATATTCGAAAATATTGAAAAGTAAGGTTTTTACTGGCCCGAGCTAGTGAGAACCTCCGATCTGTTGCAGTGGCAAATTAGATCGGAGGTAACTCTAGGTGCATCATAGGATAGGGACTTGGTCTCGAGCTATTTGAAAACCTCGAGCTTTGCAGTAGACCGATTCGGAGCCGAGGGATCGGCTCTGTACTCATCATTAAGAATGAACCGCAAGATAGAACAACTGTTATTAAACAAAGGAAAGTTTTATTCCAGCTCTGTAAATGGAATTAACTTGCTTTCTTAGAAAATTATACAATTCCATAAAGGGTCTTCTGCTCAAACATGGAATTCAATTACAAAGTCCTACTTTTACCAAAGTTCAACTTACAAACGTCATTTTGCACAGTTACTAAGAAATAAATGCACATGCCAATATAGTTACCGTTTTTTTGTTGACTTCTCAGTTCTTGAGCTTATTTCCTGGTTTTTCATATTCTTTTCTTCAACCATATTCTGCAGAAATTAAGTGAGCATTTAGCAATCATTTATAATCCCATTTCAGTGCACCATGTCTGAAAAAATGAACTTTCTGTATCCCCCTAAAAGCAACAAGATGAGAAGCATTCTGTATCATACTCTACTTGAAATAATGATAGTTCAAGGTAAATTAAGTTGACAGCATTTGCAAATTCTTTATCACAGTGTCTTCATTTTTATGGTATGGCAGTTAGTGCAGACGATTACGACTAGGAACTGTTAACAAGTTAGTCTAGGGTTTAATTCCCTCAGCTTTCATTTGCCTGCTGTGTGACTCTGAGCAGTTAACAAATATGCACAAATAAATAAATACAGCCTACACATTCTGAGTCAGCATAAAAACAAAGCCTAAAATGCTCTCTTGTTCTCTTAACAGTTTTAGGCTGGGACTCATAGACATGCACTATGCACTTCGCAATGCTAAATATCAAGAATCTCACAGTGTGGTATGGCTCATAGCTGGGCAGATATTTATCAGGGATTATAGAGCATCAGTACTCCAGTAGAAGGAGTGCAAAGTAACTTAGTGGAGCCATGTTACAAGCTGTAGCAAAAGGCGGGTTCACTGGTGAAGTCACACTAGCAAACTGCCCATAATCTGACTGTGAAGCACTGCAGGCAAGTATGCCTGAGTGTGACCAAGGCTTTGTGCACAATGAAACACCACATCTCTGCCGCACGGGCAGTATCAGACAGCCCTAGGAGAGCCAGCACAACAAAGTGCCAACTCAGTTCATCATACAAAGTGGAGGAAACAGGGAGATAGTAAATGCTGAATAGTAGGATTAGCAAGCATAGGAAAATCCACAAGGGTAACCATAAGGGTAACCCCCTCAGCTAGACAGAAATTCCTAGAACTACGCAATAGAGTCAAAAAGCTGATAAAACAGGACAAATCCCAATACTACCAGTCTGCCCTAGACTCCTCACAACACAGCCCCAAACAATTCTGGTCCTCCATAAACTCAATCCTCCACCCAGGTAAAGTCAGTACCCCCCCCTCCTAACATCCCTCACTCCTCAGAAAATATTGCTTCCTCATTCAACACACACTTCACCCAAACCATACTATCACTAGCTAAACAACACAACCCCCCTCCCCTCCAATCCACACCTTCAACTAGTAATCTCCCCACTGCCTTCTCTTTTTCTCCTGTACCTACCTCCAACATAAAAAACTCTTAACTAAACTTAAACCCACCAAATTAGCAGCAGACAGCCTCCCAAGTGAATACCTACAAATCGCAGCTGATGCTCTGGCCTACCCAGTATCCATCTTGATTAACCGATCTCTGTCAGAAAGTTACGTTCCCACACTGTGGAAAGTATCACATATAATTCCCCTCCACAAAGGTGGACCCTCCACAGAACTAACCAATTACCGCCCCATAGCTATTCTCTCTCCACTCTCCAAAATACAAGAGAGATCCATACACTCTCAGGTCTCAGACTACCTCCCTTACTAACAACCTCCTTTCCAGTACTCAGCATGGTTTCCGACCAAACCATAGCACCACCACTGCCTTACTCTCCTTTACTAACACTATCCTTCAGCATAAAAACAATGGCTATCTCTCCTCTGCTACTTTCCTAGACCTATCTAAAGCATTTGACATGGTCCCACACAAACAACTTATCTCTGTCCTCAATAACCTATCCTTCTCACAATCGGTCACCAACTGGTTTCAGAGTTACCTGTCTGACCGCCAACAATCTGTTGTATGGCAGAATGACATATCTCCCCAACTACCTGTCTCCATAGGGGTTCCCCAAGGATCCATCCTTGGACCCCTACTCTTCTCGGTTTACACCAATAATCTAGCCTCTGCCACCAAACATGGCACACTCATACAATATGCAGATGACTCGACCATCATCTGCTCAGCCCAGTCCCTACCAAAACTGCAAAAAGTCACACAGGAAGCCTTTTCCTCTGTTGAAACATGGTTATCTGATGCCCGATTAATACTCAACCCAAACAAAACTAAACTACTCATCTTCCAACCCACCAAACATACTCAAAACAACTCTCACTTTAACATCACGGCAAAAGACAACACCACTATATACCCAACTGAACATACCAAATTGCTAGGAGTGGAAATAGACAATAAACTAAAATTTGACATTCACATATCCATGACTATAAAAAAAGTCCACAAAAAACTAGGAGCGTTATACAGAAATAAGCAATTTCTCACCAAAGCAGCAAAGATTTCAATAGCAAATTCCCACCTTATCTCCACCCTACTTTATACCTCTCCAATATATACCAACCTAAGGCAATGTGATCTAAACAAGCTAGAGACCTGCTACAACAAAATCACCAAATTCGCCACAGGGGCATCCTACCGTAGTCACCACTGTCTCTCACTTGCTGAACTGGGCTGGCTTGAACTCCCTCACCTCCTTCAATGGTATCAACTCTCACTCGTCCACAAACTAGTAAACCATCCACTAAATGTCCCATCCCTCCAGAATCTACTCCAACCCTATCGCACCACCAGACCACTAAGATCCAGCAGCAAAAATCACTTGCAGATCACTAAAGCCAATAACTCTGCTGGTGAAGCACTATTCTCTTGCGCCATAGCCAAATTATGGAACTCACTCCCACCCACAATTACCTCCATACTATCATGCACCCACTTCAAAACTTCACTAAAAGCACAACTAAAAACATGCTGGCTATGCCCTTGCAACTCCCACTCTAATATCATCCACCCCATCCAACCACTACCTTTCTTTCCACTCCACTAACTACCTTGATTATAGCAAGCTCAGATGCTCGTAATCCAGTACTTATTATACAGCACGAACTTCTTCTTCTTGTAACATTAGTTAATGTCTGGTATGCACTTCACAGATAAAGATTCTAGTTGTCTACTGATGTTCTATGTTCTTCATCTGTAAATATGTTGTAAGTAATTGCTATGTAAATTGTTAATCACTATGTAATCCAATGTAAATACTGTCTGTTTATTTCAACTGTGGAGCTTTTCTCCCCGGGCCTCCGTTGAAAATGGACCTACGTCCAGTCGGACACTCCCGGTCAATAAATTTAAATAAATAAATAAATAATAAGGAAAGACAGGTGGGGGAACATCATTTTTTGGTGGGAAAGACTACCATTATTCATTCACAAAGATGAAGTGAAGCTGGCTTTGAACAGGATAGCGGGAGAAGGGATGGTTGCAAAGGCAGACAAACACAGTAGATACAGACAGACATGGTTGGTATTGGCACAAAAGAAGTGGATGGACACAGACAGAGGGTGGAAAACAGCCGAAGTATGAGGAGTGACATATAAGGCATGGGAACACATGGATAGGGGATAGGTTAGGGTACATGGTGGATGCTAGAACAGTCCAGAAACCCATCCATACTGAAAATGGTAACCTCAATGTTTGAAATTATCTGCAGGCTGTGCCTCTGCTGGTGCACTAGTCAAGGCCTGTCAGCCACAATACTAGATCAGCAGTGCCTGGAGGCACTCCGTGATGGTGAGGCATGTGTCCAGCTATCAGTGTTCCTCAAACAACACCAGTTTATGTGGCTGCCACTGTGTGACCACAGAGGATCCCTCCTGGCTGCTATCAGAAGAAGATGCTCCACACCCCACCCTCCAAGCAGTGGACATGGAAGGTATCAGTAAACCCTGCTGACTGCCTTTAGCAGGGAACTCTGTCCCTCTATTAAGATGTGGGCCTGGTGACCCTGCGCCAAAGGCATTGGTCAGTGGAGGGTGACGTGATCACCACTTCTCCTCTGCTAACACCACAAATAAACCCACAGAAGGAAAAGAAAAAAACAAAAGAACCTATTAGCAGGCACGTTACACATAAAATTACAGTTGTACAGTACATTAGTGCAAATGGCATAACATTCAGCTGCCAAGAGTGATGTTCTTGCCTCCTAATACATTGTTTCATATCAGACTGCTACTCCTCAACCACTGTAGGGCAAAATAGGAATAACTTAGTTTAGTGATGGATCTGTGAAAAGAATAGGACAAAATGCTCTCTCTCTATCTCCCTTATTACAGACAGCTAGGTGCACGGGAGCACACACACACAAAGTTGTACACATCTTATTATGGTCCCATGACAGAGGTGTTTGGCAGACATCATGTAAGCTCCACCCAGACAGCATCTGTGAGCCATACTGCCACTTTTTTCTGCATTCATCCCATAGTGGAGAGGCATGGTGTTCTGTGGCAGTGCCATAACTCCAGGTCTATCCTCGACCTAGGTGCAACACTTGGCATTAATAAATGGATGTGCAGATCAATAACCCTGAAGACAAATGTCTACTAACCACACCACTGTGGAGATACTGACTGTATTTGTTTTACTTTTTCCAAGGCTTTTGGTTTCTAATACCATGATGGGAATGTACCACATTCCTAAGTCAAAGTATGGTTAAAGATCTTGAAATTAGTATTGTTTCAGTCTTCGATGTTAGCCAGAAGTGCTCTTCACAGCACCCATAATGTGCCCAGTAATGACTCCTTCTGCAATTTGTATGGAGTTGAATGTATTAGTAACATACCTAAGTATGATTATAAATAAATTGACAGACTTTGTTTAATAATAATCTGTTTAATAAGAAGTACCACAACATTATTCATTTTTAAAATTTTATTTAAAGTTTATAATATTAAAATTATTAGGACATTTAGTAAGTAGGGCAGTACCAGCTCGAATATCACACTGATAAGGATGGGGGAAAGAATTTGAATTTGTTAACATGTATACCAATACACTTTGTTTTACAACAAAATAAACCACTCCCATACCTGATAACAGGTATATAGTCAGAAAGTTTGTGATGAAATTATCATTCTGTTTATTTTTTTGTTTTGTTTGGATCGCTTGTGTGTGTGCTTAATAAAGGATGTTCGACTGGAAACAGACTGTCTACTCTGCTTGTATTACTTCTGAATACCTACTACAGTTAATAATTCTTGTAAAATAGTAATACTATTTCAAAATAAATTTTTATTTCTTGATTTAGGACGTTTTTAAGTTTGCTACTTCTACTACTCTGTTCTGATTTTTTTCTGCTTTTCAGTACACAGTGACTAACTAGTCATACAGTAAATGAGAAACCTCCACACAGAGAAGTTTCTTGCGCTGTTTTTTTGCTCCTACTTCTACTGGAACTGTTTGGGTATCCTTATTCCACACTGCACTCATTTCTGCCTACAAATCCTAGTATTTTATAACTTTGTGTCTCTCTGTATGTAAGGCACTATAGTCATTGGGTGTAGCAATTTCAATCATCAATGCTACTTTTGTCTTCCTTTCAGGGACTACTATATTTGGTTTTCTCGCATCTTTTTTTGAACTGTTGGTAATGGATGCTCCCATGTGATATAAGCTTCAACATTTTCTATGATGCTTTGTGGCTCATCTTTCCAGTGCTTTTCAGCTACTTCAGTATTATAATGTTTGTGCAATCTCCAGTGCAACAGTCTTGCCACATTATTATGCCTTTCAGTACACAGTTCTTCTGCCATTAGTATATCACAACCAGCAACAAGATGTGTGACTGTTTCCAATTCTGTTTTACAAACCTTAAATGTGTCTGTTTCTCCCACATGTTCAATGGACTTTGTAAACCAACATGTACGTGTTTTACTATACTGGGCCGCCAATATTAACCTTTTGTCTTTTGGTTTAAATTCACCTCTCCTTAACCATTCCTGCATTCGATCCAATCAACATGAGGTTGTTCCAAGAGTTTTTAAACTTTCAACTATATTTATGCATTTCTCACATTTCTTGCCTTCTTATCTGATCCTTCACCTTATATTCTTTCTTTTGTTTTTTGTCACATTCAGTTGCTGGCTGATTTTTATCTACTTCTGATTTGATTTCCATTCCCACTTCATGCAGATATGCTTTTGCTAAACTAAGCAGGGAAGTCATGTTAAACTTATTCTCCATGTTTCAAAACTTTCACTATGTTTGGGACTTGTGAGGTTAGTAGATACATATCCAGTCCCACAATTGCAGATCTATACATGTAATCAATTCTGAGGAGGCCCATACCTCCTTCAGAATGGGGAATATACAGTCTTGGTATGTAATATTTTTTATAAATCATTTGATGAGCATGAATCATCCTTCTTGTTTTCCTTTCCAACCTATCCAACACCTTTTGGTGCCAGTCAATCACCCCAAAACTGTAAGTTAGGACAGGAACAGCAGATTGGGTTATAGTTTGAACTTTGTTCCTAGATGTCAATGCTGTTTTCAGTATTAATTTAAGTCTTCTAAAATATTCCTTACTAAGTTTTATTTGCATTTGTTCATGTTTTATTGTTGATCCTTCATCAATTCCCAGATATTTCTAACATGCCCTCTTGCTCAAGTTATTTTATGTCACATTCCTGCCCAAAAAAGAAATTATGTCTTACCATAACGTTCCATATGTGTTGTCAGTAATCCTTGGCTGTGGGGATCGATTCTGAGCCTCGGAACCGACTCGGCCATTTATTTCAGTTTGTGCCTTCCAAATTCTGGAGCTAGGCTTTTACCCAGTATGCTGTTCTCAAATTACCTCAGACTGAGTTTGCCTAAAATAGTGGCAGACAAATAGCAAATAGGAAGAAGAGGCCAGATGTGTGTCCATAATATGAAGCCAGTCCTAGGAGAGATCGATCCACTAAGAGTCTCAGGCTGGGGGAAACGGAGGGAGGGGATGTCAAGGATTAGTGAGGGAGGGGATGTCAAGGATTAGTCGAGATCGACAACACAGATGGTAAGACATAACTTCTTTATCTGATGTTGTCAATCTTCACATAATCCTTGACTGTGGGACACAGTCCCCAGCTACCTAAATCTTGGGAGGTCTCACGGAAGAATATTCTTGAGCACCATCAAACCGAATGATGCCCGTCCCCTAGAGACCTGATCCAGTTTGCAATGAGTGATAAAGGTACGAGGATAAGCCCAAGTGGCTGCTGCACAAATGTCATCTAAAGAAGCTCTGGCATGAAAAACTGCAGAACTTGCCACAGCTCTAGTTGAATGGCCCTTAACCGGACGTGAAGGATGAAGCCCTTTTGACTGACAAATAAATGTAATACAGTCTCTAAGCCATTTTGCCAAGATAACCTTTAAAAGTGGATTACCTAAAGAAAGAGGGGAAAAGAAAACAAACAAATTTTCTGAAGTCTTTTGTCCTGTAAAGATAAAAATGTAACTGTCTGTGGACGTCTAATAAATGAATGGAGTACTCCCCTTTGTTGGAAAAATTGGGGAAAAAAACAGCAGTTGAAGGGACTGATTGATATTACATTCTGAGACTACTTTTGGTAAAAAGGATGAATTAGTCCTAATGGAAACCCTATCTTTGTGAAATTTTATGGAAGGTGACTTGCAGGACAAAGCCTGGAGCTCAAATACTCTTCTGGCAGATGTGATAGCCACTAAAAATATAGTTTTCCAAGTCAAAAACTTTAAGTCACAAGTATCTGATGGTTCAAAGGGAGTCAAAGTAAGGGACTGAAGAACTAGTGTTAGATCCCACAGAGGAATGGGTTCTTTAAAAGGAGGTCTTAACATTATGGCTCCCTTCAAGAAGGCTTTACAAAGTTTGTGTGACATAAGGGATGATCCATGAAAATCAATACAGAAGTTCAAGATTGCCACTAGATGGACTTTAATTGTTGAGGAAGAGGAGCCAGATTGATAGATGTTAGCTAAAAAATCCAGAACATTATGAAATGGGGTCATATACGGGTCAAGTTCATTCATAAGGGCCCAACTTGCAAACTTTTCCCATTTACTTTGATACAGTTTCCTAACTGAAGGCTTGTGATGGACCATAATGATTTGACAGACAAGAGAGGAAAGGAAAGGATGCCTGGCAATTATGGGAATTGGAGAAGCCATGTTGTGAGCTTGAGATGCTGGAGGTTCGGATGAACCATGCCCTCCGGATGGGAAAGCAGGTCTGGAGCTGGGTTCAGTAGCCATGGTTTCCAAAGAAGATGAAGCCACAGGAAGGGAAACCAAACATGTTGAGGCCAAAAGGGAGCGATGAGAATTATTGAGTTCTCTGACCTCTTGGATTTCTTTATAAACTGGGAAATCAAGGGAGTCAGGGGAAAAGGCATAGAGTAGACTGGGGGGGGGGCAATCGTGGATAACAGTGTCTCTAGTTGACTCCCCCGGAGGGGGGATTACGGTAAAGTAACTGCTGCAATTGTTGTTCAGATGAGATGCAAAAAGATTGCAGCAAGGTTGGCCCCAGCGACGAAAAATCTCCTTCACTACCACAGGATTGAGAGACCACTCATGAGGCATGAGAATGGTTCAGCTCAGCCCGTCCACTATCATGTTGGAGCTCCCTGGAATGTGCATTGCCGTGAGAAAGGGGTTGGAAGAAATCACCCATTGTCAAATTCTAAGGGCTTCTTGACACAATGGGTAAGATTTAGTTTCCCCTTGCTTGTTGATATACCAAACTACAGACGCTGTCCGTTTGAATTGCTACCATTCCCAGAGGAAGGGCATCGTGGAATGCTTGCAATGCTAATAGCACTGCCCTCATCTCCAGAACACTGATGTGCAAGATGGCCTCCAGTTGGGACCATGTGCCTTGGACTGTTCTTACCAGATAATGCCCCCCCACCCCCACCCTATCTGGGAAGCATCTGTAGTCACTATGATTTGCAGTTGTGGAAGAATGAATGGTCGACCCAAGAGAATCTCATTGGAATGGAGCCACCATAAGAGATCCTGTTTGCAGTGATTGATGATCACGATTAGGCAAGACATTGGTTGATGTATTAGAGACCACTGGGAGGCAAGTAAGCACTGTAAGATTCGCATGTGATACTTTGTTAAGGAAACAAGAGTAAGTGAAGCTGCCATTATGCCCACTGCTTGTAAGACTAATCTGGCTGGAACATTTTTGCTTTGGATAATTTGTCTGACCTGAGATCTCATCCTTTGTAGTCTAGTGGAAGTGAAGCGATTCCTGTAACAGTGTCCAACTGGGCCCCAATGAATTCCATTTGTTGAGAAGGCTTTAAATTTGACTTTTCATAATTTATTGTGATGCCTACAAATGTACAGAGATGCAGTGTGCAATCTCTCCTGCCTGTACTAACTGACACTTGGTGGTAGCAGTGAGAAGCCATTCATCAAAGTACGGAAAAACTCAAAAGCCTTGCAGTCTGAGATGAGCTGCAACCACTGCCATACATTTGGTAAACACCCTGGGGGCTGAGGTTAGTCCAAAGGGCAGCACTCTGAACTGGAAATGACTGGCTCCCAGCTGGAAGAGCAGGAACCTCCTGGAGTGTTTGTCCATTTTTATGCGGTAATGCGCATCCTGGAGGTTTATAGAGCACATCCATTTGTCTTTTTCCAAGAATGGAAGTATCAGCTTTACCAAGACCATCTGGAACTTGGTGTGCTGAACTGCCTTGTTGAAGTGGCTGAGATCCTAGATGGGTCTCCAGCCCATTGTTTTTTGGTCACTAAAGAATTTTGAGAAAACCTGGATCCTATTTGGTCTGGTGGGACTTTTTGGGTGACTCTTTTGTCGAGCAGTTTTTGAATTTCTAGAACTGCTGCTTCTCTGTGACTGGGAGGAACACCCAGGAGTCTTTTTTGGGTTTTCGGATGTATGGAAAGTGGGATCTTGTAACCTCTGGATATTACTCCCTGCACCCATTTGTCGAAGTTATTAGTTGCCAGGTGGGCTGGTGCAGGGATAGTCATCCCCTGACTGCCTCCAGAGGAGGGCAATCGGGCCTCCCTTCAGGGGTGCTGGTAGCAAACAACCAGAGAAAAATCTCTGGACCCCTGGTTCTGCAGGCCATTTCTGCCTCTGGGGCGGCATCTTTGCCACATGAATCGTGGAAAGGCCCTTAGGATTTTTTAAACCATAGTCTCCCATTTCTTTGGTTCCCAGAGTAGGGCCTCTGAGGAGTGGAGAAACGTACGCCTAAGGCAGAAAGAGTCTTCCCATCCTTTTCACATCTGACGAGAGTGTCTTTAACTTTGGGGCCAAAAAGGGATGATCCGTCAAATAGAGCATTGATGAATGATGTTTTAAATGGCTCTGCAAAATCACACAAGCGCTATGCCTGAACCCGCCACTCTTGTCATCCTTTCAGCTGTATGGACAATCAGCCTCATGGACGAGTTAGAAATTGCTTTAAGGTTTGAGAGCTGTGAAGCAACTTTGTCCCCTACCTGGTCAGCTACTGCTCCTGACAGGGTATTCGAAAGCTCTTTGATTAGATCCCTCTGCAACCTCGTGAAATGGGTCATGCAATTCATGGACCTGAGAGCAAAGGTCACTGAAGTGTAAACGCGCGTCCCAAAACTATCCAAAGTCCTAGACTCCTTGTTAGGAAGATGGACAGTTGGACTTTCCTCAGCAAGTTCCTTTTTTGTGGCTGCCACTATCACCATGGCATCAATGGGTATGCCTTTTGACCAGTGTTGCTCATCTTTAGGGGCTGAAAGTATCTGATCAGGTCCCTTTGGAATCAGTTCAATGAGTCGGGCATCTTCCATGCCTGCTGAGTGATTATTTTGATGAGATTGTCCATGGGTGAAGACATCCAAGAAGTAGGGGGATGGGCACGAAAAGCCTCCAGGTATACAGACTCCTTAGAAGAAGGCTGGATGGAAGACCCGCCACCCCTCTGTTTTAGGATTTCCAGGATGTCCTGAAGGAAACATCATCAGGGGGTGACTGGGGAAAGCTTCCCCTTCATTAAAGTTGGTCTCTTCGGTGTAAGACACCTCTGAGGAGTCTAAGTGCTTCCTCTTGCATTTTTTCTTCACAGGTACTTACTTGGGGGGATGCTCCGGGGAAGTAGCCAAAGAAAAAACAACCAAGGTGCATCTTTCCTGGGGCTTTTCTGCCCTCTGTCCAGGGATGGGACCGATGGTAGCTCTGGACGAGGGGATGTTGAGATTTGTCCCAACAGGAATGGCAGAGACTGGGAGTCCCCAATGGACAAGGCCTTCTCCATGATTCAGAAAACCAGCCCCCCCCCCCACACACACACACATAGAGGGATGGGAGCCCAGAACTGAAATAGACTTTTTTGGAACAGAGGTCTCACCCCACACCGACGAGGCGACCCCCGAAACAGAAGCCAAGGGTCATGGACGGCTCTGAAGTTAAAGAAGCTGACCCATGCACCTCAGACTCAACCAAGGAGACTCAACCCTGGGAGGCCTCTGGTGCCGAAAGGCCAGAGGAACTCAAGGCAGCTCTCATTACCAGATATGAAGTTGCTACCAGAACCAAGACAGTCGACACCAGGAGTGTTGGAACTGAGGGCTCCAATGTCTCAAAAGGAGTTGGAGGAGGAACAGGTGGTGTTGTGGTAGGATTGGTTCCAATGCCAGCTTGACTAGGAACCAAAGGCAACCCCCTCGCCATGAGAAGCTGATCTACCAGTCTCATGATGTTGGCCTCAGAGAGACTCTTAGTGGACCTAACAGATGCAGTTGATGGAGACCTAGGGGGTCTGACATCAATGAAGGGGCTGGGAGGTCTATCCTTAAAAGGATCAATTAAAGGTGAGTACCTAAATCTTGGTACCAAGATAAATTGTGCTTGATCCAGTACTGGTTTGTGTGTCAGTGCCGAGGAAAAAATGTTGGCTTTAAAGTTTTTTTGGTGTTAAGTCATGTCCTACTTTCGGTGCCGTTGAAGTGATCGGCACTGAAGAGTGCTTTGAAGCCTTCTTGGAAGGTTCAGAAATGCTTGGAACCAAAGAAGGGCATTTCCTAGAGAAAGGAGAGGATGATGAAAATGAACTGGCTTCTGTTTTTGTCACAGAAATGGCCTCTTCAAAGTCGCTCTTCAAAAGGCCTTTTAGAATGAGCTTGTTTTTACGTTCTATAAGAGTCCTGGTAGAGAAGCCATAACAGACAGAGCAACTCTCTTTCAAATGAACTTTGCCTAGGAGTATACGCACAATGTATGTCCGTTGGAATTGAGCATTTTGCCCTGACATTTAAGACACCTCTTAAAACGTGAGGTGCCTTTCGAAGATATGGCTGGAGACTCGGCCTTTTCCGCCATAATGAGCAGAAGTTTAAATAGTTACTCACACAGATGACAGGAAATAAGCTTTTTTTTTTTGAGAAAATAAAGAAAATACCTACCAACAATGGTACTATGAAAGGACTACCAGTGGTAGAGAGGAAATTGAAAAAGAGAGGCACTCATACACATGGAATACAACAAGAGGAGCAGGTAAAGAAGAGATTTACCAGAAGAGAAAAAGGACCTTATTAAGAGAAAAATGAAGGAAAAACTTACTTAAATCTTAAGCCAAGGCTCGAGAGTGGTTGAACGCATCTGACACATGAAGCGGCAAACAATATCTGAGGTAATTTGAGAGGAGCATTATGGGTAAAAGCCTAGCTCAAGAGTTTGGAAGGAGTGAGCTGAAATAAATGGCCGAGTCAGTTCCGAGGCTTGGAACCAAGCCCCCACAATCAATGATTATGTGAAGATTGACAACATCAGGTCTGATGTTTTCTTGGTGCTGCAACTTTCCTGCTTTACAGGTTGATTTGCACATTTATCAAGACCAAATTACATTCTTATATCATCTGAAAAAGTTTTGAAAACTTGCAGTTATACTTTCAGTTCCTCACCTGATGAACAAAACAGTTTTAAATCATCTACAAAAAGAAGATAATTCTTTACACTTTGTTGTTTTCTGAGAGCCAAATTGTAGCCATGACCTAATCTGTTAAGAAGACAGCTTAATGGGTTAAGCACAAAAACAAAAGAGCAGCGGTGACAGAGAGTCAGCCTTTGAATTTTCATCCCTGAAATAATAATTTGCTCTTTATCATGGCTTAACTGCAAAGTGGTTTGCAACTGTTTCATGGTCAATGTAATGTAATCAATCAGTGTAGGGTGTATCTTAAACATTTTTAAGCACTCTTATCTATGAAAGTGGGATGCTGTCAAATGCTTTATCCATGCCATACTTAGATTCTTCCCCTTTTTACAGTTCTCCATTATGACTTCTTTATTTAGCATCAAATGATCCTTTTTTCCATTTGACTTTCTTTTTATTACCCTTTTGTTCTATTGCCATAATTGAGTTTTCTTCTAAATGTCTATGAACTCTGTCTGCATCAATTCCAGTGCAGTTTACATGTCGTCGGAAGGCAAGTTATTGGTCTATAGTTCTTAGAACAGCTTGCAGGTTCACTCTTGAATAAGAGTACTGTTTTTCCTGTCATTAACCAGGCTGGTATCAGTTTGGGGTGCACATATAAATAGTTCTTACTCATGGCTAAATCTTCATGCAAAGATGCTAATACTTTTAACCAGAAGTTAGGTACTGCATCTAGGCCTGGGGTTTTCTTAAATTTGTTTCAATCTCTCTGGCCGTTACTTCATCCCACTGCATATCCTGTACAGTTGAACTTCTTATTCTTTCATTAACTTCTTCCATCCATTTAGCATGCATCCATTTGTGCATTCATCTCATAGTGGAGAGGTATGGGGTTCTGTGGCAATGCCATAACTCCAGGTCTGTCCTTAACCTAGGTGCAACACTTGGCATTAATAAATGGATGTGCAGATCAATGACCCTGAAGACAGATGTCTACTAACCACACTATTGTAGAGATACTGACTGCACTGTGTGACCTGCACAATGATCTGCAAAACCTGCATGGTCTGTGGGATGATATTCAGCACTTGCAAACTGACATGGACTGTAGCGACAGGGATAAAACAGTTCTGCTCAGATCACTGTTGCATAACATTGCCTCCATTGATGCATCCATGAAGTAGATGGCAATCATCCTCCAATCTGTCTTTGCAGGACCTGCTATCCAGTGCCAGTCACAGGTCCAACATACCCACACACAAACCATTCCTGAGATAGTACCACTGGTTCTCTGGCCACAGTGGCCACCACACCTGGCCTAGGCCAATCTCATGTACAAGGGGCTTGATGCAGTTCAAGCTTCACACCCGTGGGTCATCTCACCAGGATGCATGCCTTCACTCCTGTAGTTTCATTCTATTAAATCCACCAAAGGTAGAAAGGGCACCACATTTACTTGTGACTGGTACAAGAGTCAGACACCATACGTCTGGTGGCTCCCAACAAGGGACACTCTATAAGCATGATTGCCCATAAACCTGTAGTTGCATGCCATCCCTGCCATGGAATGCACTGAAGCTATTCACAGCAAGCCACCAGAGTATATGCTGTCAGATTTCACATTGTGGCAGCTCGACCATTTCAGTGGAGAATCTGATTCCTGACACCTCACAACTTGCCCTCACTCTGTTTGATTACCATATCTATTTATTAAGACCCTGGCCCATATCACAGCATTGTTTTTACCTGTCACTGTGTTTTCCACCTGTGTAAATGATGTCTTTGCACTGCCCACCCACAATGCTATGTAAACAAGGTAACATCTGATGCATAGCATGGCCAGTCTATACACTGTCTTGTACAGAATGATTGTGGTAATGTATGCATCATTTTAGTGTTGTATGTATCATTGTTTATATTTGTGGCCAATATGCCCTTTCTTTACCTCTGCTATGGATGTACTGTGCTCATTTTTGCCTCACATGAGGCACAAGTCTGCAGCCTATTCCTCTTCGGGTATGACTGAATTGCTCCTTAACTGCAGCTTGAACAGATATGGTGGCCCTGCTGGGATGTTTCCATGATACTATAGCTGCTTCTGCACAGCCATACTATACAACATGGTGCACACACTACACATATCTGGTTGCAGGTCCCAGCTGAATACCATAGCACCCAATCACATACATCAAGGCATCAGAAGTGTCCTTTTAGCTGGCTGAAAACATATTCCTCCACATTGCATGTCCCTGCATGCTCAGTATTACATGTCATCTCTGTCATATTCTTGGGGTCATCAGCCATGGTTCCAACACATACTCAGCATCAACTACAACACATATAGCAATGTCAGGGATATTCTGAGGTCATATCTGACTGCATGGTAACTGTACATACTAGCCTCTCTATCTGCCCAAGTAAGCACATATCAAGTATAGGTCTAGTGGGAAATTACTTCACATGAACCTTTGGTATAGGATGGAGATGTACCAGATATGAAAATCCTGGGAACTGCCTGGGTGGTGCATGCAAATGGTAGAGATGACACACTGGGTGCTACACACCACTCAGCAGTTGAGAGAGTGGAAACCATTCCTATTGATGTATCTAAATGCCTTTGGAGCAGATGGGGCCCTCATAGCACAGCCAGAGGCTCCCCAGATACCAGGAAAATGGAGAGTGTTACAAAACATTTGCATAAAGGTGTCTCTTTCCTTTGCATTCCTTGGGAACCATACGTACTGCTGCAACATGATGATGAAGTGATGTAAAATATGCAAAGTTGATGCCTGCAATATTCCTATCATGTCACCTGTAGGTCAATGAAATGTACATAAAGCTAGGACCCTTAAAGCTACACATACCTTAGTGTCCAATGCGATGGGCTGTTCACACTTCTGTTTTGACTCTTCAGGTGGATAACACCATTTGACATGCTACACTATGGTCTCCCTATCACACAGAAGTGATCCATGATTGGCTGGTCAGTCAAGTGGTCTAGATTAGGTGTTGGTGGTACTGTCTACATTGGTACAAAGGGCTGCAGTATGCCAAATCATGGGCACTGGGTCTGAGAGCAGCCATTAACACTTGTTGCTCTGTTGTAGCTGCTATTAATCACAGCATCTTGTACACCGTCAAATCCTGGCATTCACAACAGGTCAGTGCCACAGTACAGCATACCTGCTTTTATATATTTTTGAATCAATCTGTCTAGATCAATCGTATCACTTGCAAAATCACTATCCTTTATTTGCATTGGGTATCTCATTTCCATAACATTATGTATTCATTTACATATGCTGTTTTTCTAGGGCAGCCACACTATTTGTTTTTATGAATTGCTTCCTCCCTGCACACCAGCACTGTCCTTGCTAGTTTGCTCCATTTTATGCACTATGAATACCAGCCAAGGTCGTTTAGTTAATGGTAGCCACATCAACAAACAAACCACCAACCCACAAATCTCCTAAACAGTACTAAAAGGTGAAAACTAAACAATGAAAAAATATTTAGGTTATATACATTAAAGAGAAGCATATAACCTGCACAGAGTATAATGCATTTAATAGATGTCAATTTAGTCCTGCAAATGAAATATGACATACTCAACATATTGTTGTGTCCAAGACAAAGTTCACCATGTTACAACAAATGAATACATAAATAACAAATGAAAATAATGGGTGAGATGGACAAGGGGATGGTACAGAATTTGAATATAATAAATCTGTCAAACACGGCAAATAATTACAATAAAGTCTGTTCTAACAGTGATCATTTTCTAATTTTGTTTTTTTTTTTTTTTTTTTGCAGAATTTCACACTGAATGCTATATCAGTCCCTACCAATGAACATGTTTACATTGTGGATGAAATGAGTGCTTCTGAATTAAATGCAATGACTGAGATGGACTTGAGTAGAGATTTAATTACTACAGCACTATGAAGCAAAAGTGGCAGATATGATCAAGATGCTGGGTGAGTTAGGGGAGAAATGGCTTTTGAGGGTACTCACAGTTCTATGGAGAGAAAGGCACATCTCAGAGGATGAAGAATGCGCATTCTAGTACCAGTGTTCAAGAACAAAGGACATTCACAACACTGGGAAGTACAGTTGTATCAACCTTTCTCACCACATGACAGCGACAGAATGGGTGACTGACAAATGAATATGCATAGCAGAAAGTAAGATGGGAGATGAGCAGTTTGGATTCAGATTAGGATGTAGCACAACTGATGTGATGTTTGCAGTGAGAAAAATATTTGAGAAGAAGCTTGAGATAAGGAATAAGTCCTACTGGACATTCCTAGTCTTGGAGAAAGCATATAAGAAGGTCTCAAGAAAGATGATTTGCGCCATCCTATGATGGTTCATAATGCCAGAAGCAATAATAAAATTAGTGCAGGCTATGTATAAGGAGCCAATGACACAAATACAAGCAGTTTTCACACTCAAAGTGGAGGGAATGAGTCAAATCAGGGTTCATGTCTTAACCCACTGCTGTTCATGCTGGTGATGGATTACATTAGCATACAGTTCGAAGAGGACAAATCAACAAAGTTGTTATTACAGATGATGTGTCATTACAAACACACTAAAAACAAGAACCTTAGCAACCGACAGGGGAACAGAATGGAAAACCGAAGACATGCAGGATGAAACTGAGTACAATTAAGGCAGGTGCCATACGTGCCATGGCAGCAAATGTGGGAAATCAGAAGAAACTGAAAACTGAGATAGAAGGGAAAATAATGGAACAGGTTAACAGCTTCAAGTGGCTGGAGGATGGGTGGTAGAGAAGAAGGGAAGTCTAAATAAGGATGCCAAAGCTGAATCAGAGGAGCTGCAGCCAAGTGGCACAGAGTGTCAGGGATAGGGTGTGGAGGGCAAATGCCACACAATCTGAAAAGTAAAGTGTATAAAATAGTGGTGTGACCAGCACTACTGTATGGTACAGAAAACTGAGCAGTGAAGGTAGGTGATGGATATGAAGTGTTTGAGGTAGGTGTTAGGATGCACACTCTGGGACAAGTAAAGAAACCATGATCAAAGCAGAAGCTCAAGTAGCTCTGAGTGCAGAAAAGGTCAATGAGAACAGATATGGAGGTTTGGGCAAATGCACAGGAAAGCAGAAGAAAAAGGCAAGAGGAAATTAAGCTGTGCATCAATGAAATGTATTGATTCTATGAAAGAATACCTGCAGACATCAGGCATGACTGTCAAAGAAGGTAGAAGAGTGACACTAAATAGAGACAGAAAGTGACAGTTAATGCGGCACCATGACTGTTTCTAGAGTCCACCACTTTCCAGTATGCTATCACAGAAGCCTTGGCTCTGGTAGAAAGTGCCTTGATACTGCCTAGAATAGATTTGCCATGGTGGTAATAGCAAAAAAATAGGTGAGGACAACCATCTCAAAATTATCTGTTTTGCTACAGGTTTTCCTTTCTTTGTCCCATCATAAGAAATAAATGTCTCCTTACTGAAATGCTGGCACTTGAAATGCCAAGTGTCAAAAATTTGATTAAAAAAGACTGAAAACCTGGAGAAGAACGAATCTCAAAAATCACTCTTCTCCTTAAAATTTCTTTTTGGTGGGAAGGGGTTGAACCTCCCACACACCCAAACTTATATATACCAACTCTGAAATTGCCAAACATTGGAGAAAAGAGAATATTCTGAGAAATGGCATCTTAGGCTTAGTGCATGTAAGTTGAATATTTCAGCCATTCAGTTTCTGTATTTGGGGACTCGCTCATTAGTAGTTCCCGACATTTCAAATGGTTACCAAAATAAACAACTGATCTACTTTTCTAAAGGACTTACTTCTATCAAGAAAGTACCAGAGTTGCCTACACATGTCCAGAATATGTAGAACCCTTCTCTCTGGTTCTGGCTATCTGGATAGAACATTGGGAAACTGATGGTCTGATTTTAAAGTAAACTCTGAAACAACTTTGGGCATAAATGAGGTATTTGTTCTTAATGTGACCCTATCATTATGGAAGACCAAACAGGGCTCAGCCCCCATGAGAGCCTGGAAGTCAGACACTCTTGTTGCAGAAATCAGAGCAGCAAGTACAGTTTCCCATGTTTTGACAGTTACATCTGTCTGATGAGCCATAATGGAGACATATTTAACTTCTTTAGCAAAAAATTAAGATCCCAAGAAGGAGTCACCTGTTTTCTAGGTGGCCTAAAATGCAAAACTATTTTCAGAAACTGTTTTACCAAAAACAAAGATGAAAGGGGAGGATTCATGGTCAGATATACTGAAATGGCTGCAAGGTGAACCTTAACAGCGAAATAAGAAAGACCAGAGGAAAGTAACTCTCACAATTATTTAAGAAACAGTGGAACATAATCTCTGATAGTGCCTAAGCACCAACTAGAAAATATTTTCCACATGTCCATAAAATATTTCCTAGTAATAAGCTTTAGCACATTATGCACATACATATGAAAGAGGTACCTTAAAGGTATCAAAACTGAATCATCCACATAAACAGTTGAAGCTGTTTGAGACTGGGGTGTATCAAACTCCCTTTGACTTGTAAATAGATGCAATCTTTGAGGAAGCTTAGGGTAACTGCTGTTTGCCAAACCAATAAGAAGGGAGAACCAATGTTGCCTAGGCCAAAAGGCAGTCACCACAAAGATTTTTGGAGAATCCTTCTGAATCTTCTGAATTACTTTGGATGTCAGTTGAAAGGATGTAAATGTGTAAAGGACAACCCTGACGACAGGAATGAGAATGCATCTTTTTTGGAGGCCTGCATGCTAGGAGTCCTGGTGCAGAATTTGTACAATTTTATGTTTTAAAGGGAGGTGAACAGATCTCTTTGAGGTGGTACCCATAACTGTATCAATTTCTGGATGACCCCTTCATTCAGTTTCCATTCATGAAGGTCTGCCCTGGTCCTGCTCAGCTTGTCTGACACTACATTTTGTTCTGATGGAATGTGAGATGCTTGGGGGGTTAAACCAAGCTGAACAGGTACCTCACAAACATCACAGCCAACCTACAGGGAGGGTAAGACCTAGTGCCCCCCCCCCATAATTTGTTAATGTATGATATCACTGTGGTGTCATGTGTAATCACCTGTAGAGGTCCTGGAGGTCACAAACAATGAAGAGGTTTTATGGCACGGATCATGGATAATACCTCTTTTACATTTATGTGCTTTGGTCTGTCTAAAGAATTCCACAGACTTTGAACCCTTACCCACAGTCAAAATCTGGGGCACCTGTAGTTACAAATTGACTTGGGACAGGAGTAGAAAATGGGAGACATGGATTACGAGTCATTTCCCATCTCTACCAGTGCATTTTCTTTTTAACAAAGCCAAACATTTGTATCTGAAATTCCAAAGGATGAGAATGTTGATTCCATGTTTTTTTTAACAGCCAGTGAATTTTATTGTGTATAACCTGGTGAGAAGAATAATGAGAGTCATGCAAGCCACAAACCCTAAGATCCTGAGATATTCCTTTGCCAAAATCTGAGACTGATTGGAGAAGTTGAGGAAAGATTCTAGATAGGGACATCCAAGATGGCTGCACAATGAGTAACAGCTTAATTCTAGCTTTCCCGGTGTGAAAACAAAAACTCAGCAGAGAAGGCCAGTACATTTGTGTTTAAAGGTAAATTTCAGTAACTGGCTAGTAAGCGTACTGCCTGGATGCCAAGGAAAACAAAATACAGAGGACCTGGAAAAAAATCAGCTACAAAAAGTGAGGAAGAAACACTGACTGGGAAAAGTTCTGCAGCTGTTCATCAAAAAGTAATGCAACCTCCAGACATGAATTCCAGTAACCTACAGGAAGATACAAGACAACTGCACACAGACTTGGTTAAAATAAACAAAATGCTAATGGAGTATATCAACATAAACAACAAAAGCCTGGAAAAAATGGAAGAAGTTTTAAACAAATATTCAGATGAGGTGATAAAGCTGCAAATATCAGAGGTCGAAATGAAGAAACATCTGGCTGAATATGAGACTGCTCAGGAACAGATGTTTCAAAAAATAATAGAATTAGAAGACAGAGCACATAGGGAAAACCTCATATTTGCAGCTATACCAGAGAAGCTGGAAGGAACAGACTGCATTAATTTTATGGAAGCACAAATAAGCAACTGGATTGGTATTCCACAGCAGGAGTTGTTAGTTGAAAGGGAACATTGCGTGTATGCTCCAAACCAGACTATGAGAAACCAACCAAGACTTTTAATAGTAAAGATGCAATCCTACCAGCAGAAGCAGCTGATTTTTGACAAAACTGTGGCAGAAGGACAAAGTACTAAAAGTGGGAGACAGCAGAGTGTATGTGAAGAATGATTACTCATTGTACAACAGGCAGAAGAGAAGCAATTTTATTCCACTTTTCATGGAATGTTGAGATGCAGGTGTGAGATTTCAAACTGTTGTACCCAGTTGTTTTCAAAGTATTCTTCCCTGGAGGGACACAATCATTTTTTGATTAAGTACATGCTAAGGAAATAAAAAAGTTTTTCCAACAAAAAGTGAACTGTGAAACAGAGATTCTGCTTCTTGTTCTTCTAGTAATAAAGGCCATAGAGGGACTGTGCCTGTGAAACTTTTCCAGTGTTTCACCAGAAATGTTGGAGTGAAAGAAGGGAGCAAGAGAACCGACTAGAAGAATTGACAGTACATTGGAAATGAAGCAGAGACAGGATTTGGGAGATGGAAATGAACAGCAATAAAACCAGTAACTTAATGTGGGATTGCAATGCAATAATTACATGTGTGAAATATGACGGAACAAGAAAATCTGGAAACGCTGAATTTTTTCAAAATTTGTCGGGCTTGTGGTGTACTCTAAAGCATTTGCCCTACTTCATGTCATTAATGTTCAAAAATGCTTTGGGGATGGAAAAAGAAAGGAGAAAGTTAACTGTAACTAAAGACATTTTTTCTTACTAGCATTATTTTGTGGTGTATACTTTTCTTTCCATGCTATAAGGTGAATTTTTTCAGTTATTTGTGTAATGAGGACTGTAAACAGGTGCTGCTGTTTTTTTTTCTTTCTCCCTTCTCTTTCTTCTTGTTTAGTTTTAAGAAATGTAAGCAATGCAATGAAAAAGTTGGGTTAAAAGAACATAACAAAAGAAAATTTAATGTGCTTTTTCTCATTCTTGCATTGGGAAATGACTGGATTAAGGACCTCAGACTGACTTAGTAACAAGTTTTAAGAGTAAGCAAGTAAATGAAAAAGATTATTGAATATTATGAGTTTTTTTCTAGCAAATACATGTATGCTCGGTAGCAGTTCTGCGCAGGTGGTCTTCATGTTTCCATGGAAACAATCTGATAAAGAGAACGTAGCTGCCTGGTTCTCATGTCTCCATGGAGAAAATCAGATAAACAGAA